>NC_056748.1:813392658-813465162 GCF_019279795.1 Protopterus annectens | reverse complement strand
TATACACATATATATATATATATACATATACATATGTCGATTCCGAGCCTCCCTCTCTGTGCTTCGGCTCCAGGAATCTCGACTCCGATCTTGGTCTCAGACTGGTCAGTTCTCTGATCCGGGGGGACCAGCCTTCGAGGCCATGAGGAGCACCCTGGCCAGGTCGTTGGATACATCACCTGGTTCGGTCACTACGTCCCCTTACACCCCAGCTAGAGCCGCTGATGCCCCCCTCTCCATGGATGGCGGAGCCCGAAAGTCTGGGGATACTCCCTTGAGCAGTCCCCTACTTTTTGATGGCCCCTCAGTCTGTGCCTGAGGAGCCTCCCAGTAAGAAATCGTGCAAGAGGAAGCACATAGACTCCCAGGACGAGTCACTCACTTCCGATACCGATCTTGAGGAATCAGAGGGTCCCCCAAGTCATCCTCCGGTGTCTTTCTCCGACATCCTGGAGATTTTGAGACAGAGAGGCGACTGGCCCTCCAAGACCCCCTCCGAGGAGGAGTCTGTATTCCTCAAGGCCTTCAGAGCTCAACCCTCTGCCTCCTGGGTGTCTCCCCCCCTTCGAACTCCTAGACTTGATTTGTCGAAGGGTGTGGGAGAACCCTGATTCCGTGCAACCGGTGCCCAGACGTCCAAACAAGTTCTTGTCTGCTCCCACGGGCAAAGAGTTTCTTACCAAAGGGGTTTCGGTAGATGCCTTGGTGGTGATGGCAGCCACTCAGCAGGAAGTTGCAGAGGCTTCTTCTTCAGTCCACCCTCCTAACGAGCAGTCCAGGAGTATATACTGGTATGGAAAGCATACCCTGTCTTCGGCGACCTTCACCTTACGGTCGTTGAATTATCTCTGTCATTTCACTCTGCTCCAAAGAGATCTCCTGAAGGAGCTAGGAGATACTCGGACGGGTAACATGCCTGAGGTGGTAGCGCAGACTGTTAATGCCCAGTTGTCTACCCTAGGGTCCATTGTCAACTCGTACATGAGGCTTGTATCTTATGCGGCCGATGGAGCGAGTAGGGCAGCTAGCTCAGGCGTAGCTCTCAGAAGACAAGCTTGGATGTGCCTGTGTCATTTTGCGGAGGCCTTAAAATCCTTCCTTCACGGACTCCCCCTTTGGGTCCTCTCTCTTCGGACCCAAAGTGAAAGACACTCTCACCAGATGTGAACAGGAGGGAAAGGCCTTATCTGCCGTAGGGGCCCGTTTTTCTCTCCCTTCTAGGCCTTATCCCAAGTCTCGGAGGGGGGGGGTGTGGTTCAAAAAGTCTCAGAGGTCCTTTCTCACGGCTCAAGGTGAGTCCCCCTCCAGAGGCAGAGGGGGAGTAATTATTCTGGAAGACGCCGTCCTAGAGGCAGAGGGGGCCCCCGCAACTCGGGAGACTGCGATTCCTTTTTTGGCTCTTCCTTCCAGCTTTCGTGAGGTTGCCCGACTGTGCTATTCCGGAGCCAGTCGGGGGCCGAATTTCGTTGCATCCGGAAGCCTGGGAGAGCATCACCCAGGATCGTTGGGTGCTTCTAATAGTTACCGGAGGTTACACTATTCCCTTTGCGTCGACACCCCCTCCAGTCAGAAGGATCCCGGATGTCCCACCCAGTCAATGGGGTCAAAGAACACTAGAAGTGGCAAAGCTGCTAGAAAAAGGAGTCATCCAACCAGTCCCCTCAGACCATGTCGTATCAGGAACTTACGACTCTTTTTGGTGCCGAAAAGAACAGGGGACCTGAGACACATTCTGGATCTCAGTCGACTCAATCGCTACGTTCTGAAGTCCAAGTTCCGAATGGTCACACTTCAGTCTATTTTTCCACTGCTGGAGAAAGGAGTATGGATGTGCTCCATCGATCTCAAGGATGCCTACTACCACATCAAAATGGAGAAGGCATCCAGGAGTCCTTTACGCTTCCAGCTAGGAGCCAGTCACTTCCAGTTCCGTGTCCTGCCCTGCCCTTTGGTCTCACCACAGCCCCCAGGGTGTTTACCAAGTGCTTGGCAGTGGTGTGATGGCTCACATGAGATGTCTAGGATTCCAGGTGTTTCCATATCTGTACGACTGGCTTTTCGCCGCCCCCACCAGCCATCTGCTCATACAAGCCAGGGAGACGACCATCTCACTTTTCCCAGTTCAAAGTAATTCCTAAATGTTGTCAAAGTCTGCCTTGCAGCCCTCACAGCGTGTTGTTTTTATAGGCGCAGAGCTAGACTTCATTCAAATGCGAGCCTTTCTGCCACAGGACAGGATAATGGTGTTGCAGTCTCAGATCCACCCACTGTTGCCCCTCAGAAAAGTTCAGGCCAGGTTAGTTCTTCAATTCTTGGGATCCATGGCCTTCACCATCATGCTGGTAGCCCTTGCCAGGTTACACATGTGGATACTGCAGTGGCTCTTGTCGGTTCAGTGGTCCTTTCAAAAGCTTCCTCTTTCCCACTTGATACTTCACGGAGCGAGGCAAACGGGACCTCCTCTGATGGCTACGCTCCTCCAATCTGGACAGAGGGAGGAGCTTGGTTCCTATGTCTCCAGTGGCCACGGTGACCACGGACGCCTCCCAGATGGGGTGGGGGTATTATCTAGGCAGGATGGTCCAAGGCACCTGGCAAGACCACAAGGTACACTTGCACATCAGTGTTCTGGAGATGAGAACGGTGTTTCTGGCGTTGCGAGCACTCCAGGACTTTCTACTTTTGGGAATGATTGCAATTCACTCGGACAACATGTCCGTGGTGTGGTACCTGAGCAAGCAGGGGGGAACCAAAGCTTACCCCCTCTGCAGAGAGGCCATGCGAGCGTGGCAGTGGGCGGTGTCTTCCCAACGGTTTCTAGTGGCAACGCACATTCCGGGGAGGTCCAACGTGATAGCGGACAGGCTAAGCAGAGCTGTTCTGATGTCTCACGAGTGGTCCCTGAACGACCGAGTGGCGGTTCAGATCTTCAAAAAGTGGGGTCAGCCTTGCTGCGATCTCTTCGCCAGCCCCCGCAATGCCAAATGCAGCAAGTACTTCACTCTGATCCCCCCACAGGGGGAATCACCCAGGGATGCTCTAGCTCACGATTGGCCCCCCGGCCTGGTCTACGCTTTCCCTCCGTTTCCTTTGTTGCCAGAAGTAATGCAGAAAGCCATATCCATGGGAAGCAGGATGATTCTTATTGCTCCACACTGGCCTCGACAAGTATAGTTCCCCTTTCTTCAACGGTACGCACTGAACAGTCCGTGGACTCTGGACTCTGGACCCAGTGCCGGACCTCCTGATTCACGTCAGGACAACTTCATCCATCCCTGTGAACCCTCAGGTTGACAGCCTGGCTGCTCCAGTTCCATCCCTAGTCAGGCTACATTCCTTTTCTCCTGAAGTGGTGCACATTTTGTCTTCTTCTCATAAGTCTTCCACCAGGAAGATTTATTCCACCAAATGGAGGAGATTCTCCATTTGGGCTCAGGCCCAAGGGTTGGATCCCTTCACAGCCCCTATTCCGTTGATCTTGAATTTTTTAGCCATGTTGTTCCGTCAGGGCTCCGCGCCTGCTACCATAAAAGTACAGTTGGCCGCAATTTCCATTTTTCACGCATCTTATGAGCCCTCTCTTATGGGGCCACAAGCTCTGTAAAGCTTTTCTAAAAGGCATTTGGTTACTTTGTCCCCCAGTTTCTGAGCCTGTACTGCCATGGGACCTGAACCTTGTGCTACAAGCTATTACATCACCACCCTTTGAACTGGCTGCCACTTGCGACTTGAAATTCTTATCTTGGAAGACTGCCTTTCTGATGGCCATTACATCGGCCAGGAGGGTATTGGGACCTCAAGCCTTGTCCATTAAACCTCCATATTCTGTCTTTCACAAGGACAGAGTCTCTCTCAGGCTTAACCCGTCCTTTCTCCCGAAGGTATCATCCCCGATTAATCTTCATCAATCTATTGAGCTACCAGTGTTCTTTCCCAACTTTTCCAATAAAGCAGGTTCAGGTTATGTCAGTTGGATGTGCACAGACAACTGAGATTTTATTTACATAAGACGAAGCAAGTTAGGAAATCTGATCAATTGTTTGTGTTCTTTGCAGAGAACAGAGCAAGTAGTCCTATTTCCAAGTGCACTATTTCTAAATGGATTAGAGACTGTATTTCATTCATTTGCTCGTTGGCAGACAGAACTTTACCCTTTCCCGTCAAGGCTCATTCTACCAGGGCTATGTCTACGTCAGTAGTTTTCCATGCTAGACTTTCCTTGGATGATATTTGTGCTGCAGCAACTTGGGCTTCTCCCAAACCTTTTTATTACTCATTACAAACTGGACGTTGCTTCTAGGGGCTGGGCTTCCTTTGGTTCCATGGTTCTCAGGAGTGTCGTCTTATGAGCCTCCCAGGATAGAGGTGCTGGGGATGCTGTCCCGTGAGTAAGGAATGTAGGCGAGATAGGGACCACATAACAACAGTTAGTTATGTACTCACCATAACGATCGATGTATGTGGTCCATCTCGCCTACATTTCTATGTACCCTCCCACCTGCCCCCTTCCTAGAGGAATTGGAAGAATTTTTGGTTCCGTGGACCCTACAAGGTCAATGGTTTGTTCCCCTATTTGGCTGGATTTTCTTCCAGTATTTGAGTATGGGTTATGAGTGTTATGATTGTCATGATTGCAAACAAGATCTGGGGTTAGGGCGAGGTGCACTCTGGGATACTGGGTTAGCCCAGCCAATTAGAGACTTTGTGCTAGAAAGTTTGGCTGAGCCGATTCTCTGCTCCGAACCCGTGAGTAAGGAATGTAGGCGAGATGGACCACATACATCGATCTTTATGGTGCGTACATAACTAACTGTTTTCAGTATTTGCTTTTCTGTTTCACTTTTTCCTGGGATTCCATTATTGACATTGTAATTATAATAGAGAACCCTTAATTGTATTAGTATTAAATATTAATTGGATAGTTCACCGTTGCAGTAATTACTGGTGAACTTTTAATGCCCAGAAGGTCTGATGGCAAGTCCATCTTCCAGAGGTGTCATCCCACCCCTCCAAGCTGAGCAGTTACTCTCCCTCCTGGACATAAGCCATTTCCAACATCAGTGCCCTCATGTCCCTGTTACAGCTTTGATTCTTTCTTGCCCTGGCAGGCTGGATTAGGTGTCTGGGGCCACAGCCCATGCCATGAAGGGAAACCTGTGAGAACCCAAGGACCGAGACCCCAGAGGGGGGCATCTGTGACATATCCAAGCTCTTTTTTTTTTTTTGCTGCTGCCCAACCTCATTTCTCTTGCATCCTATGACTGGTGTAGGCTACATTTTGTAAGCATGCCAAAATTCCCTGGTATCCCTTCAGTCTAGAGAGAGTAAAGAAGAGTGTACCAGAAGAAGGCACAGGTTTCTACTTCAGACTGTTCATTTTCCATGGAGAAAAAGGGGACATGGAGGCATATCTTGGTCATCTCAAAACTTAGCAAATTTCTAAACGTTCCAGAATTCAAGATTTAACTTTTTAATGTCTTCTACTTGTCTTCCTGTACACCTCTAACATTGTCACCTTGGAACTAAAGGATGCTGGAGTGAACAGATAATTCCTCAGAGTCAAAGCAGGGATCTTCTTTTACTAATTTAGTCTTTGGTTTGTCTTCTGTGCGTACCCACAAGATGCGTCTTTGTCCTTGGGACACTACCAGGAACAGAATAACAAATGGCCTATATGCTCTTTTGTCATAATACTTGCAGACAGTGACATAATAGACTTGTGCTGTTACTAAGGAATTCCTTAGAGTGCTGGTATACATAGCATCTTCTGTTTTAATGGTACTCCTGACATGGCTATACACAAGGTAATTACAGGGATAGTTTTACTTGTGCATGCTTAGCCCTTGCAGTGCCCTATCCTGCTTCAAAAAAGAGCTGTAGTTGTGAATTCAGCAGGCGCATGTCAATCAGAGATCCCTCATGATGAGCCCCGACTCCCAGACCTTCACCACAGATATGGAAATCACTAGGGGGCTTATGTGGTCCAGATAAGCATTTAAGGACCCTGTGATAAGAACCTTAGCAGGAAGTGCATTGACATAAGTGGTGATGGCAGTCATTCTAGGCATCAAGGGTATTCAGTGCTATTTACTCTGACAGACAGCGCCACAGTGATGTGGTACATAAAACTCGGAAAAGCCCACTGTATAGACTAGCAGTGCAATCATGAATTCTTACCCCGGGGTTCTTAACTGACCTTCAGGGCCTCTTGCATTCCCATCTCAGAAGTACTTAACAGGCCAGCTAAGCAGGATAGAAGCAGACTGTCATAAATGCATGGTAAATTAAGACATTTTCATGGATTTCACCTAAAAGTGGACTATGCCAGAAGTATATGTTTTTGCTTCACCATAAAACAGATCAGGAATTTTTACAATAGTATACCAGCTTTTGGGATCTGGACAACAGATATCTTTTTATAACACAGGCAGGTTTGTTTAAGCCTTTCCTGTAATATGCTCAGTTTCCTGTGGTGCTGTAGAAAACAGTGCAAGCAAAGTGAAAAGTACTGTTTGTAAGTATATTTTTAGACTGGGCAATGTTGTTTCTCTTGTCTGTTGGTAAGGATTGAACCAGTCCTGTTGCCTCAGTCTGTGGACCTGTTACCACAGAACAAGGGAACATTTGATGTTCTTTAGTCCTATCTCACCTTCATTCTTACACTTGGGATCGGAGCTGAACCTGAGCACCAACTCTGCAAATCTCTAGCTCAAAATAATGTGGTTGGCTCGTGGCTAGGAAGTATCCCATAATGCACTGCTAACGTATCCCAGATCTCATTTGCCACTCGTTGAGCTTAGACGCGCTTGGCTGTGGCTAAGTGAAAAATTTTCTATTGGTTTTTCTAGTTATTTGCTGACTAAAAATATATGTATTCTGTGGTTTAGCGTTTTGCCATATTCTGTGTCTGTTTTGGACAATTTGCTGCATTATTTGATCTGTTTGTGCCTTTTGGATTGGCCTTCCTTCCATTGGCCTTGTTGCATCCCTGCATCGCTTTTATTTGCTCTGCTAATTGTTTGTTGTGATTTCTCTTTCACCAAGGGCTAGGCCCGTTTAAATTAGAGGACCTAGTCCTCAGTTTGTTTCTTCCTCTCTTAGGGCTAGGCCTGTTTAAGTTAGAGGACCTAGGCCTCTTTCTGTTTCTTTGCTGTTACCTCAGGACTAACCGCCTTGTTCACACTTTACCTTTGGTTTGCCCATTGTACTAATGTGTAAGAATACTAAGGATCACAACCCTTCGGGCTTTAAAAAATTGTACTAAATGTTCCCAGAAAATGTCTTTGACTGATTGGCACAATATTTATGTACTGCTTGGGTGCTATTCCATCTCCAAGAGTCTTGCTCATTTTGACATTCCTTTAGTCCTTGTGTTCTTCAAGAGAGAAAGAACAAACTTATTTTGAAAGGCCTGTTAAAGTATTCTTTTGAGGATGAGTTGGCTTCTTCGTCCTCCAATTCCAAGTCCCCATCCTCCAAGAAAGACAAAACCAAATCTACAAAAAGGCGGTCTCCCACTCATTCAGTGTCGTCTGAGCCACCAGTCAAAATTGCCAAACTGACTATATCCTCGTCGGCTCCACTGGTTTCGGTGCCAACAGAGGTTTCTGTTGTAGATCCATCAGTTTTGGCTCCAGGAGTTTCGGTGCCGATAACTGAGCCTGTATGTTGGAGCTGGTCAGCTGAACTCAGACCGGTCTCCTCGACACTTAGGTCGCCTATCTTTCAGCAGTCTAGTTCACCCACTCTATCCTCCAGATCCTCTAGGAGCCTTTCTGATGAGGAAATTGAGAGAGTGGTGCACAGACTACTACAGACTTCGGCGCTGGCAAATTTACTTTGGCTCCATCCCAGTTGGCTCTGGAGCCTAATGTGCCTGTACACCCTGTCGATGTTCCTCCTCCTAGCCACTGTGGCAGTTCGGAGCCAGAGATGTCTGTGCCTCGGGTCATGGAAAGGTTGGTTCCAGCTACCTCAGTTGGTCTCTTGGTTCCGATATCCGCTCCAACCCCTTCAGTGCTGTCCATGGTGTCTAGTGTCCTTAGCTCTCTGGTCAGGGGGGGTGCTTGGACCCGAACGTCTTCAGTTCCGAGCCTACCTCTTGGTACTTTGGCGAGTTTGGACTCCATCTGCCTTGGAAACTATCTCCTCTGCACCGAGGACTACCTCTGCACCTTCGGAGCAGGGGGCACCCTCGGAGCTGAGAGGATCGGCTTACAAGGTGATGAGTATTCTGTCCAAGTCTTCAGTTCCAGCCAGAGGTACTGAAACTCTTCCCCTTAAAGCGCCGTCTTCAGTCTCTGCTCCCTCTCTCACCCAACACAGCAGAGACCCGCAGCCTCGGGAAACCTCCATGAGTGGCCCCAGTCTTCCGAGGTCCCCTCAGAATATCCTTCTGAGGAACCCTCTCGGAAGAAAACTTGTAAGAGGAAACATGTTGACTCCCCCGATGAGTCCATTACATCAGACACTGGCCTCTTAAGTCAGAAGGGTCCCCCAAGTTGTCTGATATCTCCTTTGCAGATATCCTTGAGATCCTGAAACAGAGAGGTGGCTGGCCCACCACATCCCCTTCTGAGGAGGAGTCAGTTTTTATCTGAAGGCTTTCGGGTCTCAACCCTTCCCACCTTTTGACGAGCTACTGGATCTAGTGAGTCGAAAGGTGTGGAAATCTCCTGATTTTGTGGAACTGGTTCCTAGAAGACCGAATAAATTCTTGTTAGCACCACAGGACAAAGACTTTCTTACTAAGGGCGTGCCAGTAGATGCCATGGTGGTGGCATCAGCCACCAAAAAGCAACTTGCTGAAACTTTTTCCACTGTCCATCCACCAAACAAGTAGTCTCGAATGATGGATAGGTACAGAAAAGCATATCTTTTCTTCAGCGGCTTTTACACTTGGATCGCTGAACTATCTGTCTCATTTCACTAGGCTCCAGAGAGATCTCCTAAGAGAACTGGGAGAGACTCTGCAAGGTAACTTATCTGAAGCGGTGTCTGAGAAGGTTAACACACTGATGTCTACATTAAATTCTGTTGTAAACTCCTCCATGTGGCTGATATCTTACGCAGCTGATGGAGCAAGTAGGGCAGTGGGTTCAGGAGTTTCTGTTAGAAGACGCTTCTGGATGCACTTGTGGAACTTTGCAGAGGCCTTTAAGTCTACATTTACCAATGCTCCCTTTGGATCCTCGTTGTTTGGAACCAAGGTAAAGGACACACTCACCAGGTGTGAACAGGAAAGGAAAACCCTGTCTGCCGTGGGAGTCAGTTTTTCCGTCCCTTCTAGACCCTATCCCAAAGGGCAGAAGGGTGGTAAAATATGGTTCAAGATGTCGCAGAGGTTTTTCCAGGATGCACAGTGTGTTTCCTTCTCCAGAGGCAGAGGAGGAGGAAATAACTGTAGACGCTGCCCTAGAGGCAGGGGAGGCCCGCAGAACCTGGGAGACCGTGATTTCTTTCTTGGTCCTCCCTATCAGCGCTCCTGAAAGGAGGCCCGACTGCCCGTCTCTATTGTCAGTCGGGGGTCGTATATCCTTATACCCAGAAGCCTGGCATGATACCACTCAAGACAAGTGGGTATTAAGGATAATTACCGGAGGTTACCATATTCCAGTCTCTGTTCCCCCTCCTAGGATCAGACAAATCCAAGATGTTCCACCCAATCACAGGGATTCAGCAACTCAAGAAATCCAAAAGTTGCTCGTAAAGAGAGTCATCCATCCCATCCCCGCAGACCAAGTAGGATTAGGGACTTAATCCAGATTTTTTTGGTGCCAAAATAGAACATGGGTCTTGAGACCCATCTTGGATCTCAGCAAATTGAACGAATCTGTACAGAAGTTCAAGTTCCAAACAGTCACCTTACAGTCTATATATTCAAGTTGTTAGGGAAAGACGTTTGGATGTGCTCCATAGATCTCCAAGATGCGTACTATCACATCAAAATGGACAGCGCATCAAGGAGTCACTCTTCCGGCTGGGAGCCAGTCATTATCAGTTTCACACCCTGCCCTTTGGTCTCACCACAGCCCCCAGGGTGTTCATCAAATGCATGGCAGTGGTAACGGCTCACTTGAGACACCATGGATTCCAAGTGTTTCTGTGCCTGGACGACTGGCGCCACCAGGCATCTACTATTACAGGCCAGGGATGCTACTATTTCAACTTGCTTGCAGCTAGGGATTACTATAAACTGGCAAAAATCTGCATCATCGCACTCTCAGCATGTGAATTTTATTGGTGCCGAAATAAATACCGTTACAATGAGGGCTTTACCTCCCTGTAGAGAGAATCCAGAATCTCAGGAAACAAATTTTTAGATTACTTCCTCTAAGGAAAGCAAAAGCAAAGATGATGCTCAAGTTGTTATGGACGATGGCCTCCACAATTACATTAGTGCCATTGGCCAGACTGCACATGATGATTCTGCAGTGGTTACTTTTTGCCCAATGGTCACTGCAGCATCTACTTCTTTCTTACCCATCCTCATAACAGAATCCTGCAAACAGGATCTTTGCTGGTGGACCCAGTCCAGCCATCTGACCACAGGCAGACCATTTGTTCCATCTCCCCCTGTTGCCACCGTGACCACGGATGCCTCCCACATGGGGGGGCATTATCTAGGGAGAACAGTCCAAGGCACGTGGCAGGAACACTAGGCTCATTTGCATATCAACATCTTAGAGATGAGAGCAGTGCTTCTGGTGTTGCAAGCACTTCACAGCTTTCTCCTTCTAGGGGCAATTGCAATCCACTCGGACAATATGTCGGTGGTGTGGTACATAAACAAGGAGGGACCAAATCTTATCCCCTTTGCAGAGAGGCCCTTCAAGTGTGGGAGTGGGCAGTGTCTTCCCAACATTTTCAGGTCGCAACGCACATTCCAGGGAAAACCAACGTGATAGCCTGTCCGACAGGTTCAGCAGGGCTATTCTGATGCCTCATGAATGGTCTCTGAACACACTCACTGCGGAACAGATTTTTTGCAAATGGGGTCAGCCTTGTTGCCATCTATTTGCCACCCCTCTAAATGCCAAATGCAGCAGCTACTTCACCATAATTCCCCTGGAAGGGGAGGCACCCAAAGATGCCCTCGTTCATGATTGGCCCTCGGGACTTCTCTATGAATTCCCACCATTTCCCCTGATATCTAAGGTAATTCAGAAAGCAATATCCTTGGGAAGCAAAATTATCCTAATTGCTCCTTACTGGCCTCTACAGATTTGGTTCCCCTTCCTCAGTCCTCGTCTAATAGATGAACCGTGGACTCTGGTTCCAGTGCCAGATTTGCTGACGCACATGTCAGGGGTGTTCCATCCCTCTCTCCACACCCTCAATTTGACAGCTTGGCTGCTCCAATTCCATCCTTAGTCAGGCTTCATGACCTTTCCCTTGATGTCATACATATTCTGACATTTTCTCATAAACCTTCTAGCAGAAAGACTTACACCAGTAAATGGAAAAGTTTTTCCTTATGGGCCTGTGAGAGAAACCTCGATCCTTGTACAGCTCCCATTTCTGCCATTTTGGATTTCCTTACTCAGTTGTTCCATCAAGGCTCAGCAGTTGGCACTATTAAAGTTCATCTGGCAGCCATTTGTACCTTTCATTTGGCTAATGACCCTAACCTTATGGCGCTTAAACTGTGTAGAGCTTTCCTTAAAGGGGCTACCTTATTACAACCTCCAGTCATGGGTCTGGTGGCACCCTGGGATTTGAATTTTGTACTTCAAAAACTTACTTCGAGCCCTTTTGAACCTTCAACTTGTGACCTCAAGTTCTTATCATGGAAAACTATATTTTTAGTGGCCATTACATCTCAAGGAGGGTCTTAGAACTGCAAGCCCTTTCCATTAAGCCCCCTTATTTGGTGTTTCACAGAGATGGGGTTTCCTTACGGACAAACCCTTCTTTTGTTCCTAAGTTTTCTTCTCAGGCCAATATTTATCAGTCTATTGAATTGCCTGTTTTCTTCCCTAATTTTTCTAACAAGGCAGAGTACAAATTCCACCAACTTGATGTGCATAGACAATTGCGTTTTTATCTTGACAGAACTAAGAATTTCAGAAGGTCTGATCAATTGTTTATTTACTTTTTGGATGCAAGGAAGGGCCTTCCAGTTTCTAAAACCACATTGTCTCATTGGATTTACAGCTGCATTTCCTTTGTCTATGCATCCAGTAGCAAAGATAGTCACTTTAAAGTGAAAGCTCACTCTGTCAGATCTGTCTACTTCGGTAGCCTTTCAAGCAAAAATTCCTTTAGATAACATCTGTGCAGCAGCAACATGGGCTTCACCTCATACATTCATTACTTACTACAAATTGGACATGGCTTCCAGGAACAGGTCTTCCTTTGGTTCCAGAGTACTGAGGAGCATTTTCCAGTGAGCCACCCAAGATAAAGGTGCTAGGGATGCTGTCCTAAGTGTACGAATGAAGGCGAGATAGGACTTCTTCTTCTTCATTCGGCTTCTCCTGGTTAGGGGTCACCACAGCGTATCACCTGTCCGCCCATGATTGGCAGTGTAGTTTTACAGTGTCGAGTTGCCAGCCCGGCGCACAACCTTCCACAGAAGGCACACACTCACACTAAGGGCCAATTTAGAGTGTCCGACAGAACATGAAGTTATGTACTTACCATAACGTTCGATGTTTGTTTGTAGTCCATCTTGCCCTTCATTCTTATGAACCCTCCCTTCTGCCCCCTCCTTGAGGACCGGGGGTAGTGTGATTACTGCCTTATCTTTATGTTGAGACCTTTCTACATGGTTTGTTCTTTGCCTCTGTATATTTACTTCATGCAGCAAACACGATCTGGGAAATGATGGTGCATTATGGGATACCTCCTAGCCATGAGCCAATCAGAACATTTTGAGCTGGAGATTTGCCAAGTCGGAGCCGAGGTTCGACTCCGATCCCAAGTGTAAGAATAAAGGGCGAGATAGACTACAAATATCGAACGTTATGGTAAGTACATAACTTTTTTCATACCCAGCCATAGGGTTCCAGGGCTGATCACTTTGATTTAGATCTCATCTCCTTTAAGCACATGTTTTCAAAGGAGGTGCTTAATATTCTGAGGGTGGAACACAAGGAAATACCTAGCTAAATGGAAAAGATTCATCCCTTGGAGCCTCAGAAGAGGTCCAGACCAAAGTGCTGAACCATTGTCCTCGTTTCTCACGTATGTCATACATTTACATAATCGTTAATGAGCATACTTGTTACCTTAGCTTGGCTTGGCTGCTACAGGACCCCCCCCCCTTTCCTGGTAAGGTTGTTCTTAAGGGGGGGGGGTCATACATTTGAGAAACACTGAAAGAGTTTGCCTAACTGTGACTACATTCACATTTTAGAGGAGCTGATATTGCCCTGTCTTTGAAATTGCTGCTTCCACCCCACTCAGTCTTCTCTTCTGGAAGACTCTTCTAGGTGGTAGTGCTAGAAGACTACGAGTTGCAGATCGTCATGTGCAAAGAACCTTCCTCATCTTCCACAAGAAAGGCATTCTAAGTACTACTACAACTTTGATGACAAGATGGTAGCAGAATTATCACTGAACTTAGGAAAAAATAGAGGGAGGTGGATAGCCTATTTCCTTAGAAGAAAGGAAAGGATCCTGCATTCCTTGAATGAGTGTAGTCAATTGAGATTTTACCTAGATTTAATAAAACAAAGTATCTAACATTATCAGTTGCCTTTTCTTTTACTAAGAGCAGGGAGGAGAAGCCAATTTGCAAACACAGTATCCAAATGGCTAGCCTACTCCCTCTGCTTTTGTTACTCATTTCATGGCAGAACTCCCTGCTGCATTTGTCCATGCTCTACTAGGGTAGCTGCAGCTACCACAGTTTTTCTTGTGGGTGGGGGTGGGGGGGGGTTGGTACATATTACATTTTTGAAGCGGGTAGGTGCTTGGTCATTTGTCCACGTTTTCCAAACCTTATTTTTTATATATTGTATCTAGGAACTTGTCAGGGTTTCTCACAACCATTATGTCGACACTGCAACAACCATGTCCACTCGGGCCAGCCACCCAGTGGTCTGAAAGCTGTAGTAATCTTCCCTTGTGTCATTACATGGACTAGTTAATTATACAATGAATGTAGTATAGCTGTATTGAGGAATGTAGCACAAGTGTAGATGTTAGTTTTTACTGTGGTGTATGACCATTAGGGCCTTTATAAGCCTAGCTGCGCAACCCAAATGTGTCCCCTTCAGCTGTTGTAACTTGGTTGGTTTATATTGGGGGAGGGGAATGTTATTTTAGTTTGGACGTTATTTACTGACTGCCTCTGTACATCAGAGAGATGGGGGCCATACCCAGGGTGAAGTTCTGATTTCCCATCCACTGATATAGGCAATGTTTGAATAGGATTAGTAAGGGACTCTGCTCCACTTGGATGGGGACTCTGTCCCAGAGCATGGGGATCCTCTGTGATGTACATCTCTCCAGCATGTCCTATTTATGTTGCAAGCAAAATGGTAAATCCTTAGATCTAATAGTGCTAATGCTTTTTATTTTATAGATATACAAAAGGTCCATCAGAGTGGGATGCAATGATTCCCCTGCATGCCAGGCATAGATCTTCTCTGCACAGTCTGTAGAAGACTGAGTACAGAGATGAGGTTTTAAGGAAATCTGACTAAGACCATGTAATTTATGTCCTGGATCCGTTTGGTAAGGAACCTTTGTGGATGTTCTAGTTCAAGGTCAGGTGCACAACAAAGGGGGAATTTTACTCAATGATGGGTCTGAAGGCCGAATAAAGTGGAATGACGACTTTTCTGGACCTAGATGCCATGGCCTTAAGTTCAGCGATACAGAAGGATTTCCTTTATATCTTGACCATGTATTGGTCAAAGGCCAGGTTATGTGTGTATGTTACCAAGTCCCTGACTATCTGATCAACCCTTGTCGGTGTTAGGACACACACACACACTTTATTGTTTTTAGCGAGCCCTTGTATCTGTAAATGTTTTATTCATGCTTTTTGTGATCCTGTTCACCGTGGCTGTGCCTGTAAATTATTCATTGTGATCAGTGCACTGCCTCAGGAAACGAATATAAGCAGTGAGATGCAAAGTATGTTTTCAAGTAAAATAAGTTAAATGCACAAATTTGAGGAAACTGCAGCTATTTTTTTTTTAAATAAGTGCAATAAAGCAGTCGAAAGTATTTGGCTATGTTTGGATGGGATTAAATGCATAGTGTATTGCTAACAACTGGATGCGTAATGCCAGAACCCTACCTAAGCCCCCCCCCCCACCCATAACTTGTATCTCCATAACATATAGCTCTTATGTACCGTATCTTCCCAACAAGAAGTTTCCAGCTGCTGTTTGTACAAATATTCTTTGTAAATAGTAACCCTTATTTTGTAGGTTGCCCAACAAGACTTACTTTAACACAATAGAACACTCACATGGATACTAACTGGTATGCTGTAGTTTTCGTAGATACTTTTTTTTTCTTTTGTTCTCCTCCTTCTTGCTCTGGTCTTGCTCCTTTCCTGAAAACTTACCATTTCAACCTTTGTATAAACTTTAGCATATTGTTAATTTTGAGTATTTGTACTGCTTTGATTTTGTCTTGTACAAACTTTTTGTGTAATTTGGTAACTTGTATGTTTGTATTGCTCTGAATTTGTATGTAAATTTGTGTAATATGTTGGAGCTTTTCTCCTCAGATCTCCACTGAACATGGGCCTATGAATCAGTTGGCCTAACCTGGTTAGCAAATGATAAATAAAATTATTAGCATTCTAGTGCCAATATGAGGAAAAGAGGCATTCATAACTGTGGGAAGAGTATTGGTATCAAAGTGTTACAACACTGCATCAAAGTGCTGGAAAGAATGAATGATAAATGTGCAGATAGTAGGAAGTAAGAATGGAGATGAGCAGTTCAGATTCTGATCAGGATGCAACACAACCAATCCAGCGTTTGCAGAGAAACAGATAGTGGTTAAGATAAAGATGGACATTCCTAAGCTTGGAGAATGCATGCGACAAGGTTCCATAAAAGCAAATTTGGCCGATCCTGCGATAGTTTGAAATTTTGGAAAATATTGGTAGAATTGGTATAGGCTATGTACAATGAGCCAATGGCACAAGTACAAACAGCATTCATAGGTGTTTACTAGGCTAATGACCACAAGGGCAGGACAGTGCAGGGATGGATACACTTTCCCTGTTCAGAATTCTTATTTGGGCAGAAGAGAGCTTGATGTCTCATTCTCTCTGTGGGGGATTCTTTATTGCTTGAATCTGCCAGTTTTTTTTTTTTCAGTGGGAGAACAGAGGTTTCTCAGTCTCTCAGAAAATACTGTTATTACAGAAAGATTTTCCAGAATTCACACCCATTCCTCCTGTTATTTCTGCTTTACGGAATGTGTGTGACTACCTGCAGTTTTCCAGCTAGCCAGCCACCTGCTGTAAAATGGAGATATGATGTATAAAGTTCCTTGCTCTCTCGAATTTTGCACACTATTCCCAAACCTGACCCAGCAGGTATAGCTTTAGTTGACCCATTTGCTGCTAAGCACTTAGCTAATTCCCATTCTAGCTTTTCTGATAAGGATGGGAAAATGTGTTAATAGGCATTGAGTAAGAAGTATATACTTCCGCAGCTCTGATTTTCAAAATTTTCCAGTCAGGCTCTTATGTTAGTTTGTTCCGATAAATTGTGACAGTATGAGGAATGTTTTATCTGCAGTTTCTTCTTCTGAGGAAAAATCTGTTTCAAGTAACTTGCGTTTCTTCTGTTACACAGGTCACTAGTCCTTTAGTGTGTGTGAATAACCCTATTAATACTACTACTACTCTGGCTATTGCCATTGGTACAGTTTTAAGTAGGTTTGCATGACTGCATTCTCAGAACCTCCCGGATGATGATAAATAAATAAGATTTTATATTCTACTTTGGATAGAGGTGTTTGGCCCCTCTCCTGCAGAGGTGATTGAGAGACTGATGAAAGGGGTAAGCTGATCCAGGGAATCTCTCAAAGATTTTTGACTGTAATTTTCCTGGTTGTCCAAGGGATATATCCTCAAATTTGGCAAAAACAGGTTAAACAGTCTCAATAAATTTAGGTAAACGGACATTTGGGAAGAACAGGCAAGAGGGTTCCAAAGAGACAATCTCAAACCTCTCAAAACCAAGGACAGTTTGGCAGGAATGAATGAATATTTGAGAAACTTTTGTGACTCCCTTCCACCCTGGCCATTTTTTTATTCCAGAAAGTCTGGATCTCTTTGGCAACAGATTTTCAAATGAATGGGTTCTGAAAGTCAACCATCAAGCAAAGTGCTTGCTCCAGTTATAGCTCATTACAGGCTACAAGCTATCTATTTTTTTTTTCCTTATTTAGATGATTTGCTCATCTTTGCAGCAACTTTTCAACATATCAAGAATCTCTTTTGGGTGAAAGATTTCTTACAAAAGTTTGGATTCCAAGAGAATATTCAGAAATCTGTCTTGACTTCCTCACATAGGATTGTGTTCCTGTTATGTCATCTAGACACCTCAGTTCAGAGCTTTTCTTCCACAGGAAAAAAATAGATATTTATTTAGATCTATTTATAAGTTTTTCCAGTCCAAGTTCAGTTACTGTGTGGGAGTATCTCCAGATTGTGGGTGTCATGGCATCTGATTCTCATTATACCCCTGGCAGGACTCCACATGAGAAAGATGCAGTGGTATCTGAAATCTCTTTGATCCCAGCATCAGTACCCATTATCTTTTCGAATCCTATTGTTCGGATTTGTTAGAAAAAAATATATTTTGTTGGAGACAATAGATGTCCCTGAATCCAGACCTTCCCTACTCCAGAGCAGTCAATCACTACAGTAGCTTTTGACTTTGCTTGTGAAGCAGTTTCGGAAGGGATAAACGTGCAGGGGTGTGGGACACCAGGGACAGATGCAAGGGCATAAATATCAGTGAGATGCTTGGCCTGATCAAGACGCTCCTCTATGAGCAGTCTTTGGTCCTTGGGATCTCGAAGTGGCGCCAGACACTATCCTAGTCATGTGGTACATCAGTAAGCAAGGGGAGCCATGTCATACCCATTTTGCAGACTAGCTATGTTAGCTTGTTTATCTAGCTTCATAGCCCATTCTCACTACAGGCATCATACATTCCATCAGAACAAAACTGTGGGAGACATGAGCAGGACCAGGGCAGACCCTCACAAATGGAAACTAGATCAGGGTGTCTTCAAAATTTTATCCATCTGTGGATTGTTCCTCAGGTAGACCTTTTTTGCTTCTTCTTTGAATAGTCAACTTGCAAAGTTCTGTTCCAGGATGCTATGCAAAAACCTTGGAAGACTGATGCATTATTTCCTTAGGACAGGATTGTTTCCTTAGGACAGGAATGTTCCTCTATGCTTTTCTACCCTTTCCATTAATGTCCAGAGCACTAAAGATTCAGAAGAAATCCTGCAAGATCATTATGGTGACTCCCTATTGGCCCAGGCAGCCATGGTACTCTTTTCATTTGGAAATGGCCAAGGGGCAGTTGACCACAAGTTTCCTCAGACTGGATCTACTTGCATAAGATTGTAGTTGTTTGATGCACACTGACCTCTATCATCTTCATTTGACTGCCTGCATGATAGGCTCTTATTTCCTTTTAGGCACCTGTTTGAGGATGTGCAGCAGGTACTAATGAAGGCAAGAAAGCCTTCTACTAGAAAGTCGGAGAAAATGTTTTCTAGCTGGTTCCAGCCACACAACCAGCAACCATTCAGGGCAAGTTTTTTTTTCCTCTGGTTTTACATTATTTGTGTCCATTACTGTCATGGCTTTTTCTTCTTGTCAAAGTTTATTTATCAGACATTTCAGCACGTCAGCCCATGCACCCTTCTCTTTTTAGGCAGTCTCATGTAAAATGCTTTTGAGAGGGGTTTTGCCTAAGAGGCCTCCAGGAAAACCAATAGTACCTACTTGGATCTTATTTTGTGTTGGAGAAGCTAACACTTCTTCCATTTGAACCAGCTATTCTGGCTGACTTGAAGTTTTTAAAATGGAAAATATTTTGCTGGTTGCTTTGATCTCTGCATGAACTCTGAGTTGCCAACTGTTCTGGTGAGTCAACCCTGTCTCATTTTCCATAGGGACAGGGTTTCTTTGAGAGCTAATCCTTTTTTATGCCTAAAGTGGTATCAAAGTTTACTTTAAGGCAAACTATCAATTTCCTATTTTCTCTACTGAACCTAACAATGAGGGGAAGGGATACTCCATACCTTGGATGCCTACAAGACTACTCTATCTTGGCAAAACTAAATTTTTCAGATCTGCAGATCAGTTTATTTCTTGTGAATGCAAGAAGTGAAAATCTGTGTCAAAACAGACTATTTCCAAATGTTTGTTTAAGGCTGTTAACTTTTTGTTATATTCACTTTAACAAATCTTTTCTAGACCGGGTCAAGGCCCACTCGACCAGGGCCTTGTCTTCATCTGTGGCGTTTTTTTAAATGATTGGATTCTAGAAATCTAGAAACTACTACTTGGTCCTGTGTACATTTCACAAAGCACTACAAGCTTGATGCCTTCTCTGGGTCCAGATCAGGCTTTACTAGGAGTGGAATCTTCTTCAACCTCTCAAGTGTAGTTAGCTGTGGTAATCTACCCATATAGCTAAGGCTACTGCAGCAGCAATCAATGTGATGAACATAATACAGTTTAAGTTGAACATACCATAACAGTAGATGTGTGAATGATCACTGTGGCAGTAGCCTCTCCCACCCCAACCCCCCTTGTTTTTTTGCTGTGTTTTATGCCATGGTATCCATTTTTTGTTTGTAGCATAGTCCTTTTGAGGACTCTACCTTCACCCCTTCTAACAGGAAAGCCATGAAGGGTTTCATACCCAAACTTTGTCTTTTAGTCACTTCAGCTCAAGCTGCTTGACAGTTTGGCTTCATGGAAGGTGCCCTGAAGCTTTGGAAGCTGACACTTTATGTCCTTGCCAGGATATAAGTGTCTATAGCTAAAACTACTAAAGCAGTGATCATTTGAACATCTGTACCTTTGTTACCAGAATCCCCAAGAAAGAGGCCTGTGTGACAGATGCTTTCTCCATCTTTTGAGCAGGTCTGTTGCTGTATGCTCCCACCTTTCTGTCCTCCTCCAGAGTGTTGCATATGGTTAGGATGGAGAGGCCAACAGCATTCTTAATAGCGCCTTATGGTCCGAGCAGCATTGGTTCTCCCTTATGCTGAGTCTTGCCACTGAGAAGCCCTTCTTGTTGTTAAAGCATGAAGACTCCTGTCTCAGAGGGAAGTTGGTCATTCCTTTCAATCTGAGGACATTGAGGCTCACAGGATGGATGATTCAGCCCCCATCCTCACCAGGTCATGTTTTCAGAAGACTTGTTGCACATATTAAATGAGACCAGAAAATTATATAGCTGAATGCAACAGGTTCTCTTTCCGGTGGCTTGACAGAGGACTGCAACCATGATGTGTGCAGCTTATCTTGTGCAGCTATCAAGATTCATGCCTCAGTCATTTCTGCCTGTCTGTCTCTTCACCCTCCTGGATTTTCCCTGTTGCCTGAGAAACTGCTTTTTGGGGATGGGGCTTCTCTGTCTAAGATGTCTCAGGAAAATGTTAGGCCCCCAGGGTCTAACTCTGTGCTAGACAAACTGACACTACCTTCTTTTTAGTCCATTTCCTTTGGCCTCCATCAAGGCAGTGTTCTGGACAACTACTTTGTTGGTAGCCCATTTCTCATGTCATTTAGAGGATTCTCTGAAACTTCAGGCTCTTAGGTGAGGAGAACTCTTCCAAGTTGTTTAATAAAGCTAAACATTTTTTATTAAATTATAACTTATGACATAGGCAATCATACATTTATGTAGATGAAAACAAACCATATTGACACAACCCTAGTTGCAAACATTTTGCATCACAATCCATATTGACATAATTTTGGTTGCAAACATTATATATCACTTATCTACCCAGTCAGTCAAACGTTACTTAGCTCATTCAAAACTTGCCGCCTTTTAAACCTCATTCCTCCTCTGTATGTGTTGTTCCCACAGTTCCTGTTTTTTCTTTGTAATTTGCTCCTAGCCCTTTCTAAAGATCCCATTTCCAGTTTTGTCTCTGTTAACTGCATTCACTACTTCTAGTACAGTTGGTTTAGACTTTGATTTCTATTTTCTAGTATTTTTTTTTTTTTTTGGTAGCCACCATAATTAGCCTCAGCACGGCCTTACTATGTTTGGGCAATTCTGATTCTGTATCATAGCTCAGAAAAATCATTTCCATACTTGCACCAGTTTGGTCACCCAGTACCTTTGATACTTTTTTTCTGCAGGTAATCTTTGAAGTCTGACAACTCCTTATACTCCCAGAAAATATATTCCAAATTACTTCTTTCTTGCCTGTCACACCTCCAACATTTGCTGTTTACCTGAGGAAAAGTTATTTGGAGTCTACTTGGGGTATAAAAATATCTATGTAAACATTTCCAAGCAAACATCCTAAATCTTCTAGATTTTGTTGCATATTTGGGAGACAAACATATATCCCCCCATATTGTTTCTTTGTGAATTTCTTATCCACTCTCTCTTCCCAATCGTTTTTAACCTCCACTGATTCTTGTAGTTATCATGCAATATTTTATATGCTCTACCATTTATTCCTTTTTAACAGTAGCTTCTGTTAGAGATTTTACTAAAAACTCTACCAGTACTGGTATTTAGTTTAGGACTTCCCAATTTCTTTCTCTTTGCCTATACCCTGATATCAGGCCTTGATAGAGAGGGCAGTCTCTAACCTGCACTCCAAATAAGTGATTGGCATCTTCCTATTCTGTTACCATTCCCTCTCTAGTAATTTGCTCCCAGTACCTTTGTTTCCTCTGCCATTTTTCTCCAATAAATTCCTGCCCCCTCTTGACTGTTGTCTGTATCCCTAATTGTAGTCATCCCAATCAGCCGACTCTCCTTTCTCCATTCCACTGTTGACTGAGTTCTTGGAATAGTTTTTGCTACATTATAAATATAATGTTCTGCATGATTATTGTTATTCTCCTTAAAGGTCTGCAGCTAAAATGCCAATTTCTCCTAGTTTCTTGAGGTTTCCTCCCTGTTTCATCATCATCACTTTTCACTTTGAATTATAGGTTTCTGCTTGTGCTATGTATAGGAGCCTTAATTATGTAGCTCTGAAACTCCCATTCAAACCAGGCAATTCCATTCCACCTTGTTTTATTGGGAGAATCCATTTATCCCACTTGACTCTTGCTATCTTCCCCTCACAGATAAAATCCTTCAGCTCTTTATTAATTGCTATCCACAACTTCTCCTTTGGTTGATAAAAAAATATCAAACACAGACACTTGCATGTACAGATGTGCACGGACCAAACCAAAGGCAGTAAATGGGAAAACAAAGGTCCAGCACAGAGAAGGGTGATAACTCAAATTATTTCATTATGGTAGCTCAAAAGACAAACAAAGCATTTGTTGAAGTGAAGGCGGAACCTTGCATTTATAATGGCTGAAAATCTCATTTCAGCCATTATAAACGCACGGTTCCGCCTTCACTTCAACAATCCACTATATTTGGGAATAAGGTTAGGGACTGTGTACCCTGTGGACATTGTTCTGCATGTCCCCATATATTCAAAACCAAGCCCTTCAGTTGTAGTTCTGAATGGATTGTTGATTTGGCTACCTGTTCTTGTTTGGCATTTTATGTAGGACAAACGTCCAGAACATTGAGGCTTCGGATCTCCGAACACCTCAGTGAGATCAAGAACAGGAGAGCCGCAAATGCTTTGTTTAAGCACACCTTAATTCATAAAACAGCCAGGTTTACATTCACAGTTATTGATAAGGTCCAGGGTCAGAATTTTTCTAAAGTTGGTTGGCACACTATACTAAACGGTAAAGAATCAGGTTAGATTACTAGGCTGGGGGGGGGTGTTTAAACCTGGCCTAAATGAGTTGTAGTTTTCTATCCAACCAGTAAATTCCTGAATGCTAATGATGGTGCCTATTTAAGGGTGAGGTCATTTTTGTTTGCTATGAAGTACTGAGGAAGGCTTTTGCCGAAACCGGTATGCTGTTTGTCTTTTGAGCTACCATAATAAAATTATTTGAATTATCACCCTCTCTGTGCTGGTCCTTTTTGTTTTCTGATAAAAAAAAAATATACCTGACCTGTGTCCAAGATTTAAAGGCACTAAAAACATTTTAACGGCTTGTATCTTGCTATCCATATCCATGTAACAGAGCTTTCAGTTTCTGTTTTGCTATCTTTTGTTTAGTCTCTTCCCACATATCCTTAGCTACCATACCAGAATAATTTTTTAATCTATACTCCTAAATATTTAATTTTGTCATGTCCACATAAATATGAATATTGCTGAACCAATTTATTGCTGAACCAATTTGTGTGTGGGTACGTGATTTACTGCTATTGCCTTTATTTTAGCTTCATTAATGTTGTATCCTGAAAAGATCCGAAACGGTCTCAAAATGTTCCACAATACTATAATGTCCTTTTCTGGTTTTATCTGCAAATAGAGACAGATTTTCTTGGCTTTCATGCCAATTATATCCTTGAATTTCTGACTCCCATATTTTTTTTGCCAGTGGTTCTAAATATAATTTAAATAACAAAGGGAAAGAGGACACACCTGCCTGGTTCCTCTGGTAAAGCAGAAATTATCAGAGAGGAACCCACCCACTTCACCTCTGATCCGTCATATATCCTCTGGAATAGGCTCCCCATCCATGTGAAGCAGAGTTCCTCTCTAACCCAGTTCATGTGTAACATGGACATTTGGATGGGGATCAGGAAATTCATCCCTGGCTTGGCAGCTGTATCTCTAATGGATACAGGCAGCCTGTAAATGGTTAATCTCCCAGGCCCCTGCTTACACTTATCAAGGGTACCAGAACTTGTCAGATTTAGGACGCATGGTTAGGCTTAAAAAGGCCCCATGTGGTCATTAACTTAGTAAACACCTATGAACCTATAATTAACCTTATAATTTTATTAGAAAATGCAAATGCTTCTATTGTCATGCTCCTAAAGTCTTCGCTTACTCTGTCAAATGCTTTCTCTGCATCTAGACACATCAACAACAGTGGTATTTTCTTGCATTCTGCTTCCTTCTGGATCATCACTGTTCTGTTAATGTTGTCAAATGTTTTCCTCCTATCCACAAAACTACATTGATCCCTATCTATCAATTCTGGCATCACTTTTGCCATTATTTAGCCATTGTAGACATAAACATTTTATAGAAATGGTTTAGTATTGAAATGGGCTGGATCTGATGACTCTTTACCCTCTTTAGGTATTACAGCTACCATGGCTTTCTTCTCTGATGTTGGTACTTCTCCTCCTCTCAAAATACTGTTAAAACCTTCCAGATCTTTATCAGTTTTTTTCCCTCCTAGCTTCCAAACTTCTACAAGAATACCATCTATTCCTGGGGACTTCACTGTAGATTGGTTAAATATCACCATTTTTATCTCATCTCCTCCTATTCTGTTAGTAATTGAGCCTCGTCTACCTCTAACTTTGCCATATTTAATTCTTCTATAAAAATTTCTTTCTACTTTTTCTTGATTTCCATATTTCTCTGCCTTCTACAGACTTTCATAGAATTTCCAAAATGATTTCTAATACTTCTACAGATCTCTTATCTTTATTGTTAAAGGCTCCCCAAGCTTGGTGACTGCCCTTTCTACTTTGCCTGAGTCATTGTGCTAAACATTTTTTGTGCTAGAGTCCTTATCAAAAACAATAGTTGCTTAGAAACATTCTTTTTAAACTCATGCATATTATCGAGGTAATCCCTATTCTATTTAGTATACTGCAGTTGCTCCTTCTCTTGCTCTGTGAGATTCCCTTTTTGCGATACTTTAACATTTCAGTCCCTCTAAATAATTCTCGTTAATTAACCATATCTCCCTTTCTTTTATTTCCACCCTATTTTTAAATTCCACTTGAATTTTCTCTCACTCCCTAGCTATATTTTCAGAAGTTTGTCTTCTCTAGTAGCTCCTGAATAATCTCCACTACCCATTCCTTAAATTCCTCTTTTCAGCAGATAGGTGGGAAAGCGCCAGTGTCCCTCATTCATTACCCTGTTTTTATTTTGGTTATTATTGGTGCATGGTCTGAAATAGTTAATGGATGCATTTCAAGACCTTCAATTAAATGCATGTGTTCTTGTGAAATGTGAATCCTGTCTTGCCTAACCCAGTTTTTGTATCTTGGGGAATATGTAAATTCACTCTGAACTCCTAGTACTGAATTCACATCTTCCATGCCAAATATTTTCATATATTTCTTCAAAAATCTTTATTGTATTAACATGTTAAGTTCTTTCCAGGTTTGTTTCCTGTGAGCATAGCTGTTTGCACTTCACATTTTTAATATAGTTCACTACTTTTTTTTTTGTATTTATCTGTGAAACCTTTGACGTGTAAACATTACAGAAAGCATCATTGTATTAAAGGGTTATTACTCCCACCTTTTTATGTAGAACAGCTTTTTTGTTAAATGTCTAGTTCCAGCTTGTGTTACGTGCATACATTGTTTGGAAGGTTAATATTTTATACAGTTGTTTCTTGTCATAGCTATTTGAACCTGTCACATCTTACAGAACTTTGTTTTATTGAAAACCCTCAAACAAAAAACACACCCAAAATACCACTCTAAAACCTATTGATTTAATAATGACATACAAAACTATGTACATCTTCAAATATTGAAGTTATACCATCTTAACAGGAACAAATGCTTCAAACTGACAACTGCACTTTAACTTGAGTTAACCTCAAAAAAGAAAGGCTATCCATGCTAAAACACACTATGCAGCCTGTGCTTCAACTAAGTGATGTCTGGTTTTGTCTTGTCTGTATAGCTCTCCCAGTTTTTAATTCCTCTTGATCTTTTGGGTTTCTAATACCATGATGGGAATAGATCCCATTCCTAAGACAAAGTATGATTAAAGTTTGAAATTAGTATTGTTTCACTCTTTGAAGACAGCCAGTAGTGCTTTTCGCAGCACCCGCAATGTGCCCAGTAATGACTCCTGCAATTCGTACGGAGTTGCATGTATTGGTACTCAGCTGAGTAAGCACTTAAATGCTTTCAGATAACATTATTTCCTAGCCATCTCTCTTGGAGACATGAGGACCAGATACAAAACTGCTACTAAGCATACCTTTATTTGAGAGAAAAAAAGCCTTGTAAGTTATTCCCCTATGCAAAAATGAGAGAAAGTGCACTCATTTTTCTTGTCATGCACTTTTAACCAGACTTTCTTTTTTGCATTGTATTGCCTACATTTCTTAAAACTGAACAAGGAGAAAGTGGAGAGAGAGAAGAAAAAAAAACACCTATTTACATTGGTATCCCCATTACACTTAAAAAAAAAACTGAGAACATTTTACTTTATAGCATGCAAAGGCAGTTGTGCACTATAAAAATACCATTAAGAAAAAAAATTGTTTTACTTAATTTGCTTTCTCCCTCCTCCTTTCAAGTATATTCTGAACATTAATGACATGAAAGTATGTTTCACTGGCACATTCTCACTGTGGTCTTTATTACCAGACAAACAAGAAGCAGAATCTCCTCCTGTTTCACAGCTCACTTTTTGTTGGACAGACTCTTGTATTTCCCGCTTAGCATGTACTTCATCAAGAATGATTTTGTCCTCCAGGGAAGAATATTTTGAAGATAGCTGGGTACAGCAGTTTGAATATCATCCCTGCTTCTCAACATTCCCTGAATAGTGGGATAAATGTACTTCTCTTCTGCCTGGTGTACAATGAATAATCATTTTCCACAAGCACTCTTCCCACTTTTAGTACTTAATCTGATGAAACTGTGGCAGAAAGATTCAACAACTCCTACTGGTGGATTGCATCGTTACTATTAAAGGTCTAGGTTGCTTTCTCATAGCCAGGCTTGGAGCATACACACAATGTACCCATTCAGTTATCTCCTGTTGTGGAGTACCAGTCCAGTTGCTTATTTGTGCTTTCATAAAAATAATGCGTTCCTTCGAGCTTCTCTGGCACAGTAGAAAAATCTCAGGTTTTCCCTACTTGCTCTATCCTCAAATATTATTACTTTATTGAAACATCTCTGTCGTATCTGGAGCTTGCACTGCTTTTTGCTGAACAGCTGCAATACTTTTCTCAGTCAGTGTTTATTCCTCACCTTTTGTAGCTGATTTCCTCTCAGGTCCACCGTGTTTTTTTTTCCTGGCATCCAGGCAGTGCACTTTGTAGCCAGTTACTGAAATGTACCCAGAAATGCAAATCCACTGGCGTTCTCTGCTAAGTTCCTATTTTCACACTGGGAGAGCTAGAATTAAGTAGTTTCTCAGTGGGCAACCATTTTGGAAGTCTCTCAGTTTAATAATTTCCTGACTGTCGAAAGAAGTTACTTAAGATTAAGAAGTCAAGCAAATATCAACAAGTAAGACTAGTGTTTCTAATCCATGGTCTAAAGTACTTCAGCTGATTTATCACAAACCAGCAATAAAAACTAATTTTTTTCAGACTATTTTGGTGGTACAGAGTTGAGCTGTAGTCAGACTTGCTCTTAAGTTGAATAGCTCTTATGAGTATCTTTGTAAATAGTTGAATTTCCCATTTTGCTATATAGATGTTATTTAAAAATGTTTTGGTTTTATACATATATGGGTCCATGACAAAAGAACTAAATGCCGGATCGCCGACAGCAGACATCTCCGACAACGGTGAGTAGTGCAGAATGGGAGTTAGTCCCATTCCTTCACTGTAGTGCAATCTCGGAGTTGGTATATTTAAGTAGGGGTGGTGTGGGGGGCTTGACCCCTACTATACATATCTGAATGTGTTTTTTGTGTGTATTATGGGAATGGAAATCTGTTCCATTCCGTAATACCTTGACTTATCATCGGGGATGTCTGCTGTCAGCGATGTTGGAGATCCGCATTTCGTTCTTCTGTCGTGGACCTATATATATATATATATATATATATATATATATATATATATATATATATATATAGATATGTATATAATTTTTTTTTTTTTTCAGAAAAATAAACATGCTTACAGAAAACTCTGTCAGAAATGTTGGGAGAGGAAATGGTTGTAGCTAAGGAAATGGTCCTTTTTAGTTGCGATATAGGATCTGAAATGCCAAAACTAGTAAAGGTTCAGTTTGTTTAATACTATTGACTGAGGGGAATAAAAAAGCACCCCCTAGAAAATGGCAATCAAAATGTAATTCAGTGGCACCTGAAGCATTGAAAATCATGAAGGAGATAAAGGAATTTGGCAGTAGGGCTTTTAGAAAAAGCAAAGAGAAAATTACATAGAAATTAAATTTGTTGCAACAACACATGCAGAATGTTCAGGAAGAGGAGTGCTCAATTACGGCCTTCCCTTAAATTTCAATTTATGGAATGTTGATGTATACTGCTTGCAAATTAAAAAAAATTTTCTTTTCTAATATTGTATATGTAGCAATGTCACTTTAGAAAGAAAAATTCACGTTTAAAAAAAGTTTGGAACTGAACTAAGCAGAAAGTTTGACCAGCTGTTTCTTGTTTCTGCATGGGGAAAGAAAGGAAAACTGTTCAACTAACAGTATATCAAAGGGTATTGCAAACTGTATTTCTTTCTATTTTACCTCCAGAATGGAAATGTACTCTAACATCAATAAATATAGGAAGTTTGTAATACAACTGTGCTTTCTTTGGTCCTCCCTTCCCTTTTTTGAGTCCTGCACTGTCTACTCCATTCCACGAGGGAGTCTGTCTAACATGGTTGTCACAGCTGCCCCCAGTTTTACCTCATTTTTTTCGGTCTTCGCCCTGTCCCTTGTCAAAATTTCTTTTTCTGGTAATTTACTGAGGAATTCAGCCTTCCATTATGATTTCAAACTGCTAATTGTTCAGAAAATGCATGTTGATACAAAGCCCATTGTTGTATTAACTTCAGTGCATTAGAGTAGTTAATTGTCCCTGATTTTGGATCTCCTCCTCAATATTTTGGTTTCGTCCCTGATTGTGAATCAAAATTGATAGCTGTTCTGGGATCCCTTTTGATGCATAAGACTCCATCCTGTTATTCACTTAGTCCATTTGTTTCTGCATGTTGAAAGCTGTGCTTACAGATTTGTTGTCACCTCATTGGAGGTGGATATCGCTTTTGTTTGAGTGGTGGCGTCATCCTCTGGGAGGTCCAGCAGTTTTAGCCCTAACATCCTCTGCTTGTGTGCTGACATGATATCATGGAGTATATATTAAGCTATTTTTTTTTCTAGTTCAGTTTTATTCTTGATACCAGAAGTCTTATCACAATATGTATCTGAATGCAAAGTACGTATGCATAGGGGATACATTTTATACAAATCCCAAGTCTAGGTTATCCTTCATATATTTTAGCTCTAACTTTTATCACGTAAAGAATTTTGACTTGTGCTGAGATACAAGGGTTTACAGAAACATTAAAATTAGTACATATTTGCAAGTTTCACACTATGACCTGATATCCAGTATGCATTAGTTTTAAAGTAACGACTGGAAGTTGAACTGCTTCTGTTAAATTGTTGGCTCAGGAGATTTGTGACAGCAAGATTTCCATACCTTCTCTGTCCTACACAGAATATCTACAAGGACAAATGGAAAATTAATTTTGTATTTCCTACAGTGTAGATCCCCTTCAGCCCTGCTGCAATTGAATTGTACCTTTTTGGAGGTTTTTGGTTCCTGCCTTAACCTTTCCTCCTTTGAAGTGTACTTTGTGAGCTGTTTCCATTTTCTGTGTATACCAAATCTTTAATGATGTTCACTTCTCTCAGTGTCTTGTAAGGTCTTTCTTTTTTTGTAACTTCTTTGAGTGTCTTCCTCTTCAGGCCTTCTGAAGATCTAGTTCTACCTTTGAATATTTATTTTAGACTGTAGAGACTATCCTTTCATCCATTTAAACCAGCTTAATCAGAAGGTTTGGACATTTTTATTCTGGAAAGCCTTATTTGTGGGACCAATAATTACTCTGGCTGGGAGAAGTTTTGAGTTAAGCATCATTTTTGAGTTTACCCTACCTTCCTCTTCACAAGGAAGTGATTTCATTACACACCATTCCTTCCTGCCTCTGTGCCTAATGTTGTTAAAGTCTAATTGGAACCAGGCTGCTTACTTGCCATTCTTCTGTTCACAGTATTCTGGCCATGGGGAATCTTCTCACCACGTGGACATTAACAGATGTCTTTCCAGTGGTCTTTGTTCAATTTCTGTAGCTGAGCCTTTGTTTAGTCCTTGTGTAGAAAGGATGCAAAGGCAATAAAATTGCCAAATAGTGCATTTTTAAGAGGCTGTCAAATTGCATTGTTTTTTTATGCCAAGTAAGATAAGACTGTACATGATGCTTCTAATGCACATTCTTCCAGGGTCAGCTTTGCATATGGAGGCACCTTTCATAATGCTTTCCAAGGGGATATTTGTGAAAGTTACTTGGCCTCCTTTAACACTCATAAGCCAGTGCAAGATGCACTTAACCACTAGGTCACATTATATGTTTAGGTCCACAGCGAGCAAGGACATGCTCTTTTGAAAAGTAGAAAGCTTTAGCTGGAGACTGCCTTGTCAGCTCATGCAACTGAAACTGTGTGACAGCAGTTGTGAAAGTTACAAGTAATCAAAATTATGCTGAGTCTGAGAGCAGTGCTGTGTATGTAGGATATAAAGAAGTAATCCACCCATTAAACGTTCTGATCATATGTTTAGTTGGAGTGTGGAGAAGGAAGCAATGTATTTTTAGGTGGAGAAGGAGGGTTTAGTTTAAGTTCATGCCAAGCAGTGCTGGCATGTGTGGTTTAAGCCCGCATCATTTTATGTTGCCAGTACTGTACTCACAGATTCTGTGTCATAAGTACCCATACGTTTTAAGTTTTAACATTTGTAGTCATTTTGCTCTACTGGTAAAATACTGGTTTCTTCATGCAGTTATTAGCACCATGTTGTAATTTTTTTACACTGTTGTGTCTTTCGGCTTTTCCCGGTTAGGGGTCGCCACAGCGGAACTCCGGTCCGCTAATGATTGGTAGTTGATTTTTACGTACCAAGTTGCCAGCCCTGATGCACAACCTTCAATGAAGGTACACCCATTCACGCATGTCACCACGCAGAAGACGCTCTAGCTGAGAATCGAACCGGACAGAGTCTTACAGTGAGGCGACAATGCTACCGCAGCACCACCACCGTGGGTACCAATTTTTTTTACACTGTATTCATAAAATGCAGTTGTCTTCATGCAGTTATTAGTTTTGTACGGTCATGCAGTTATTAGTTTTGTGCTTTATTTTTCCTTATCATGATTTGTATATAGTGTCTGTTTTATAGCAGTGGAACTGTGTGTCATGCTTAAAACAAAGGTAAGCTAATGTTTTGGCTTGGTGCAATTTTTTGTGCTGTGGTTAAGTTCAAAGTGCTGATGAAGATGAGAAAGTAAAATTATTTATGTGCACCACCCAGCATTGTATTGAACTGTTTGCATTCCCCCAGGTCGTTAAAGCAACAGTACTCAGTCATAATCCTGACCAGGAGAAGCTGCTGCTTTCTCTCAGATCCAGAAGTGATGCTGTTACTCAGGAGGTGGAGAAAGAACAAGTTTCTAAGAGAAGTGGTATGGAATTTCAGTTTGAAGTTGGAAAGGTAATACATTTAAAATGTATTTATGTAATCTATTGATTTGTTGCACACGTTAGGTAAAAGTGTTAGCTGCTTAAAGCCGTAAACATTTCAGTATTAGTCCATCAGTCTTATTTTAATAGTGATTTAATGTAATCTAATTGGCAAGGTTCCTTTCTTTCCACATGCATCACGTTGCGTAATGTATTATTGCTGTAGCTGGTTGAATTTAAAATTAATTTTGGAAAGGGTGGAATTAGTTTTGTTAATAACTACACATGCAGTTTTTTCTTCGCTGTTGTAGTACAGTTCCTTACCAGTTGGAATTAACTGCAAGTGGGCATCCTGTCAGCTGGCTCAGCTGCCAGAGCTCTCTGGGCATCTTGGTACAGACAGACTCCTCCACTTTGTGAAGATGCTTACCGGTGTCTTATGTAAAGCTGCAAGCTGACCCATACCTGACCCTCAGTCTTTGTGTTTGTTTGGTCTGCCATGGCCATATACACACCCTGAATTTGTCTGGTGAGAGTTTGTAGTTACTTGGCTTGGTTCCAGCTGTGGAGCTACTGTTAATCTTGATTGCATAGCAGTAAGTGCCCCACTTGGAAGTCTTTTTCCCCAGCTTATGTTCATATATCTGTGTTTTTCTCCACTGGTGTGGTTTCCAAGAAAATCACATTTGCTTACCACTCTGTGCCTTGTGCAGGCATGAAAACCTTTGTGGCTATGGATGCCATATCCTATATAAAGATTTACACAGTTTATTTTGCTTGGTAGAGTCTTGCTTCAGAGTTAATTGCTATTTTGTGTGGGTTTACTCAAGAAACCTGAAGGAGCAGAGAGATTATGCTGCAGGTAAATATAAACCATTATATAGGCCACCAGACAACTTTCAGCATCCTTTGGGAAACCTTAGCTCCTAAAATGGCATGTTGATAGTAGATTACATAGTGTGTGAATGTCCCAAGGATGCCACCACCTATGAATGAGTTCCCTCTACCATATAGTGGTGTCAGCTACATTTGATGTTTTCTTCCTGACTCTCTCTCTCTCTGGCAGTGGAAAGTACTAGCATATCCTCCTGGGCTACACACTTTTGGTATGACCAAAGCTGAAGATACATCGCTTAAATTTCATACCTGTGCCTCTTTGTGATGCATCCTGAAAAAGGACTCCGATACCTTTTGTGTTAAAGCTATTTGAACTCAAGCCGGACAAGACTCCTAAATCATAACAGGTTGTTCACTAAGACACAGAGTATGACTTTCTACCCAGAGTTTTATTCCTTAAGTGCATATGCATTATCAACATATGCCATCTGTGATACAGGAAACACTGCCATCCCAGCTATCTGGAATTTTATAAATAATTCTATGTCATTTATGAATATTGATATGATTTCTACAGAACTGTATGTTATGTGCTGAGTTTCAAGAATGTAACCACAGCATACCCTGCTGGAACATAGAAGATAAACTTGCAGAACTTAAGAATAGTTGAGGTTAAGTTACTTTATAGCCGAGCCATAAAATAAAGCTGTTATCTCTCCGTTTCGATTCATTAGCAGACACCATGTCTAGAGCTAGAGGTTTTTCTATTGTCTTGAAAGAAAAGTAATTACTAGGTTTAAAATGTAAAGTGTTTTATTGTTTTACGACTTCCAAGATCTGGCAAACAAATGAGAGGTATGCATTTTTAACACAGAGATGCTAAATCCTATTGGTTTCTGGTTTAGCCTGGGAACTGAAGGCAGGAGACAAAAAGTGATGTCAGCCCAACTAACCCAGCCAGTAAAGTGTGATATTGATTTAAGAACTCTGAGAGAGACTGTACATTTTGTATTTTTTCTTGGACCTAGCAAGAACATCCATTCATCATCATCATAATCTTACTTGCCTGTCTGTAAGTAAGATTTAGAGCATAGTATCTCTCTGACACATAGATAGGAATATAGTAAAGATTAGTTTAGATGTTTTCTGTATTTATTGGAGACTGTCCTGCAATGTTTTAAAATATTTCCTGTGATTTTGAACTCTGAAGTCACTGTGTTGAGTTACTGAGTATTGTCTTGTTCTTTTATTTATTATTAAATATATTTAAATTAAATATATTTATACCTATCTTTGTGGCTGATATTTGTGAGCCATATTTAAGGTCTTAGGTGAAACTGTACAGGCTACTCCAATAGCCTTGCTTGGTCGGACAACCATTTGGATTATTAGTAACATTACATGGTAGGCTTGGACACCCTTTAAGGGCCTTATAGTAGCTGATAGAGATGGCTGCTGGCAACTGGAACTACCTTATAGTCTGGGCAGAAGGGGATAGATAGTAAACCTGTGCCAGCCTTCCACAGGTGTGCATGTGTGTGTGCTTGTATACAAGTCAAATCTCAAAGTATATGCGTCAGCTACTTGGGCAGGGACACGAAGCACTGGTTGGACAGAGAGGGTGCTGGAGTCTTAGCTTGGCCACTCGGCTGAGGTCTCAACCCTATGGCTGTGCCAGTGGGGAGTCTTATTTGTGATCTGGAGAAAGCAGGAGCAGCCAGTCCCAGACTGATTGTGATCTTTGTGTGCTCTTAGGGGAAATTGCACTTGATGCATAGAGCTGCATCTGAAAATACTGTGTGTACCTGTTATCCTCCTAGTGAATGTCCTCCACTATTGCCAGTGGTGAGGATCAAGGCTCTTTGATTACTGGTCCAGTGGTGCATTGTCACAACTGGAAAGTTTTTTTTTTTTTTTTTAAGGTAGGTGTAGGGTGTGTGCTCTGAGTGACTCCATAATAGGAGGTTGCAGACCATCAAACTTTTACTAACGAGTCATTGAGTTGCTAAATTAATAGTGATGCTTTTTATAAAATTTGTTATTGTCATAATGTAGTAACCTAATAACTTGTGGCGATCTTTTAAAAAGACATTTTTGACAGTTTACAAGTTGTCCTTAAGTAGTTGTTTATAGACAGTCCAGGGACACCAGATTGGTATATTGTCTGAGATGCCAAACTCCTTTGCTACAGTACTGCTTTGATATGAGAAAACATTTTTTAAGCAGACCAGCTGTTTCTGGTTTTGTTTCTGGGAGATAGAAGACCAATGATGAGTAGTAGCTACCTAAATTGGTGCCAAACTGCATCTATTCTGTTAAAACCATGGAGGAGTTTTTGAAGGAGTAGATAAAGCACCTTTCTGAAGAGCAGCTTTTATGTAAGCAGCATTCCTTAGGCAGGTCTCGGCTTAGTGTTTTAGGAAGCAACCACTTGATTCTCAAATCATTTCTTTGCCTAACATTGTAGATTGGATCCCCAGTACTGAAGCAAAGCAGGATTCAGATTTTCTGTCCTGGAGGAGCTCATTTAACTGAACAAATCTCAAAAAGAGTTGTGTTGGTGTACTCCACCCACTCACCAGTATGGGTACTGCTTTGTGAGTCTTACTGTTGGTCAGGAATTGTCATACAGCATTGATATGTACCGTGAATATGATGCAGTTGTGTAACACACTGTAACAGTACAGCAAAAGATCACTGTTGCATTACTATCTCTTTCTCTCTCTCTCTCTCTCTCTCGCTTTCCTCAAATCTCTCAATTCTTGATGCCATATGGTGGCTTGGTAGGTTGAAAGTCTACCATTAGAATGAGTCTCCACTTCTCCCAACAGGTGCATGTGGAAGGTATGTATTCCACTTTGTCCAGTCCCTCCTGCCCAGGACATGTATGTCTATCCTTCCATGTCTGTATTCAAGTGGCCAAGATGCTAACCAGTCTTGGGTGACAGCCTGTAGTCAAGACTTTATCCCTGTATGCGAAGGCAGAATCCTGCCATAATGTTTTCTACATGCATAAATGCCATCTTTCTGCACTGTTGCCATTAATCTTTTGTTATTGTAGCTAGACTGAGAGAGAGCGAAAATCTGGTTATTGCAGATAAGCTGTTAAGACCTGTACAGCTACTCTAGGTTATGTTTGTTTATAGCCTGCTTGAGCACTTGTGTAAAATAGGGTATAAGGCTTATTGTGAAAAATGAGAGGATGAAGAAGAAAGTGATCGTTTGATAGTGAATGTTGGTGTGCTACAGAGTGATTGAAAAGGTGCCAGGTTTGAATGTAGCAAGGGTAAGGCTGTCGTCGAGGTGACTGAGCTTAAGAATAAGAACTCGTTTAAAACTAAGTAGAGGGTGCATAGTTCAGGAAATTGTGTTGTATCATGGTGATTGGGAAGATCTCTGGAAAACAACTTAGTAGTCCAAATGACAGCAGTACTGCCACTATCAAAGTGCAATTCTGAGAAGACAGTGACGTTTTTTTTTCCTCCCTACTTTTAAAGGGGCAAGTTTTTTTAACATCTGAGTGAAAGCCATTTGGATGTGAACTATTACAGAAGCTTGTGGAGTTTTGTGCTTATTTTTAAGAGTACAGTGGTGGGGAAGCTGTAAGTAGGGATAAAAAAATGAAGAAAGCTTTTATTTCTTTATGAAGATTAAAGCAGCTGTGAAGCAAAGTAAACTCTGATTCTAGAAGTGTTCTCACTCAAGCTAAGAGGTTAGCAGCCAAATTCAACTAAGGGGTGAAACAGTGGAATGGAAAAAAAAAACGCAAATGCAGTAAATGAGAAAACATATGGGAAAAGTATTCTTTAGAAGGGAGAAAAGTTGCACTTTTTTTGGAGGTAATGGGTCAGTCAGTAGTATGACCATGTAAGTAAGCTGGGGCCCTGGAATCTTAGTTGTAGTTTGTTGTGTTTATAAAAAGGCAGCATTTGGGATTCCTGAGGAGGGAGGTATATTGAAACAACTAAAAATGAATAAAGGATAGGTGGAGGACTGAACAGAGTGACAGAGTGCTTTGGAATTTGTAGCAGTATAGAGTGCATGGCAAGGATATATGGCACCTCTGTGTACTCAAGAAAGGAGGGAATGTAGAAGGGAACATTGGTATTGCAGGCAGATGATTCTGACATGTACAAGGGAAGATGTTAGTTGATATTACAAGTAATGGCAGTCTGAATGATAACTCTAATGCCTTTTAGAGAAGGGTGCATTGTGTGTCTGTTCGTTCTAATTATGCTCAGTTGAAACAGAGAGCTAGATTGGATGGCTGGATATAGTTTGTATTTTACCAAGAAATTTGACAGTACCCTACAGAGCATTTCTCCTTCATTTGGAGGACTGAAATAGAAAATGATGTGGAAATTATGATCAACTGTGAGGTATATCACAGCTCAATGCTAAAGAGCATTAGTGGAAACAAGTTGGATGTTTAGTCATGTAGCTGGGTGTGTGCTTGAGAAAGAGATTTAAGAATATACTTTTATTGTAGAAGATATTGGAAAGTATTGAGTATTACTAGAGAGATAACTGGAAGTGGGATATTTAGAAAAGAGAAGGGGCAAACTGCATAGAAATGGAATTTGCTGGAACATCATATGCAGAATAATGTTCAGAAGGAGTGAGGTTTAAGGGAAGGCCGGGAATGAACAATTTATGCACTGTTGGAGTGAATGGCAGTTCTGAAGAAGGAAAACATGCATGTAATTTGTAATGCATGAATGTTAATGTAGTTTTCTTTTCGTGAATGTGTGTGTCCCTTTGTCTTGAATGATAATTTTAATAAAGGTGTTTTAAGACATTGGAAAGACCACAGTTTTGAGAACTCTTAATTTATCTCTGCTGTATAGAGACAAGAGTCTAGGTTGTGCAAGTCTGCATTTTAGAGTTATGGATGTGGTGAGATGAGGGCCAGTGTGTTTATATAATTAATAAAATGGTTTAATAGTTTTGCCCTGAAAGAGAAAAGGGATACAGTATAGATGTACTATACTTGTGAACGTGTGGAGGGGAGTGAGTTGATTTGACGTTTGTGTGAGTATTCTTTTTTTTTTTTTTAATTTCTTCACCTGGACTGTGTCTGCAAGTGGTCTGTTTGATCAGTGTACTGCTGCAGTAAACAAACCTAAATAAAATGCTGGGGGGAGGGGGAAGGAGATATGGTAAAGTGCTGAAAAAGGGACTATTCAAGAAAGATTTTGGGATGCGTTTCTTAGTGTTGATGATTGGTTGCACTTTGACAGAGGGAGTGTGTAGTATAGGCTCATATAAAGAGTTTGATTAAGACGTGTGGAAAAGAGTCAGGCTGCACCCCTTTTACAGAACTTGATAGGTTTTTCTTATGTCCATCACTTTTGTTTGAGTAAGGAATATAGTAACTCTTCTTGTAGCCTATTCAACATTTTAGAGTAGTTATTTGTTGGAAATGTTATCTAAAAGTGGATTTTGTAGTTTTCTGTTTTGGGGATGGTGTTTGGAATCTTTGCTGTTAGTATTGTTTAGGAAGAACAAAGACAAAAAGTGCTAATAATACTGAGGTTAGTGGAAGGGAAAGAAAGCCTTTAAAAGATTTTGAATGGTCTGAGATGGAACTAAGAAACCTTCTGAGAGTTGATGTGAAGAAATACAAGCTGATACATTTGTTGGTTGGTCTGGAGTACATCAAGAGTGGGCGAGTCTACTAAGAGTAAAAGGCCTTGGAGTGGTTATTAAACTTGGACAGGTCACTCAGTATTTGACCAGCCATATAAGTAAGGTCTGAGAGTGAGCTTGAGGGGCATTGAATCTTGGGGTGCAGATTTACGTTGCTTATGTATGTCTGTAGTGTGGTTATGTGAAAAGTTAGTTTTGTGTTATGATGTCCATATTCTTAAGAGAAGTTGTAAGCTGGCAGGTATGTAGAGAAAGTGATTATTCATTATTTAGTGAGCTACAGGGTCTGTATGTGGGTAATGTTCATTATCCCATGATACTGACTATAGGAAAGTATTCTTCATAATCGTCACTGCTTAACCTGTTTGTTCCCCTAAGGGAGAATCTGAGGCTGTGGGGGGTAGCAGTATTGCAAGATCTGGATTTTTCTTGTCCTTTCACCTTATCTCCCTGAAGCAAGTCAGCAGTAACACCAGTGTGGCTACATATTATATTAATGCTTTTACTTTTATGTCCTTTTGAGTCTTTGCATTCATTGCCCCTACAGATGCAGGGGTGTGTTTGTTGCAGCATTCAGATGTTCTTCGTGTTTCACTGTTACAGGGTTATCTGCTTGCAGGTAGCTTTCAGTCAGCCTGATTAACAAAGTCTTGGGTCCTGCATCGGTTGCTGTCCCTTCTTCCATGACGTCAGGTCGTCAGGGGTATAAAACATGCAGCCCAACCCCATGCCATGTGGCGCCCGAAGCAGAAACAGTTCGCAAATGCCATTCGGCCGACTCCTGAAATTTTCTTTTTCGAGTTTCAGAACCAAAGTCTTCAACTAAAGCCAAGTACCCTGTTGGGGAAACTTTCTTGCTTCTTACCAATGTCAGTAAAAGTTAATAATTGCATTAGTTGTGGAAAGCAAATACCTCATAAAGATTTTCATTCGTACTGTATTCCTTGCCTAGGCCCCGACCACGACATACCTTGCTTTTGGTTTTGTGCTTTATTTAATCCGTGCACTATCTGTCGTCTGTATATTTTCACCTCTAAATATTTCGGTTCTCTGTTTAATTATCCAGAGATGTCATCAGTTAGCCATCCGACTACTGGGATTCCGAAAAAAACTTGGATAAAGACAGAGACAGGCTGCCGAAGTCCACAACTGCTGATGACGCTTATCTTAAGCCAGTTGCCAGTTCGCCGGTACTCGGCGAGATGCTTTCGCAGCCCCCGATACTCACTACTTCTGATTCACAGGCCTCTACTGAGACCCATTAGGAATCCAGTATGCTGCAAGATGCTTCAACTATGGAACCCACGGATGTCTCTACCTTGGATGGGTCTGGAGCCGCTGTGCAGGCACTGGCTTCTGAGGGTATATTCAGGCCTACGGACTTGCATATTAAACCGATGCCTCCTCCTTTACTTAGGCCTAAATCTCGATCCATGCCTAAAAAACCAACGCCCAGGCCACATGCTCAGGCCTCTATGCCTAAAAAACAAATTATAAGAATGGCTGAAGATCTAATAACTCTAATCAGGGGTAGCCAATCCCCCCCTTCTAAGAGGCCTAGGACTGAAGTTGATTATCAATCTTCTGATCAGGATTCTGTTTTTTCTGATTATTCTGATGATCTGGATTTGCCCTTATCTACTTATGAAGATTTTGATGCAGAGGACTCAATTCCATTTGCTTCCCCTCCTGAGGATTTTTCTTTCGGGGAAATCATACATAGTCTAAGGGGGCATTTCCACTGGGAAAGCCAGGATTTTTCTGATTAAAAAAAGAGGCTTAGGGATTTTCTTCTCCTACCTCAGCATAGGCCTTTAGCTGTTCCTACTGTACTAGATATTGTTGATGCTTTTTTTGGAATCTAGTTTGGCCCCTAATTCCCTGCCTCCTGCTCCCAGAAAACCTGACGGATACTACAGGGTCCCTGAGTCACACGAGTTCCTTTTCAAAAATCCTATTGCAGATCCAGAGATTATTTCACAGGGGCCCAAGGGCATTAAGGCTTCTACTGCTAAAAATCCTACCCTTTCTGATAGAGACTCCAGGGTGCTGTATAGATGGGGTAAGAAGGTTTACACTTCTGCAACCTTGGCCATTAGGGCTTTAAACTGCCAGTTTCATATGTTAAAGTATCAGCAACATGTTATTGGACTGCTTAAACAGAAAATGATGATTCCTGACTGTGTAGAAAATAAAGAATTACAGGATTTAATGCATTCTGCTGAACAAGTTGGAAAACATACTTTGCAATGTGGTTTTGATTCATTAGAGGCCTCTTGCAGAGCTGCTGTTACTGAGTCTGTGCTCAGAAGGCATGCTTGGTTAAGGAAGAATCTTTGCCTGATCATGTTAAAGTTAAATTGTTGGATGCTCCTTTAAATCAGGACCGCCTGTGTGGCAACAAGGCTTAAGAATTTCTTAAAAAGATGGAAGATAAAGCTAAATCTATGCAAACTATTAAATATTTTATTTACAAGTTCAGACTCCTAGATTTAGTAGGCACTGGCCCTCCCAGCCCCTTCCAGGTCTTCTCAAGCCAAACCCAGACACATCAAAAACCCCAGGATGTCCTTCAAGGATGCATCTGCAGTCCTAACAAATGGGTTGTCCTGCCTCAGGCAGCCCTTCGGTCGGCCGGATTCCAAAGTCTGGGTCTGGCCTCGACTGATGTCGCACTTCACCCGATGTCATAGCTGCTAGGGTATAAAGGCATCAGCCGACGCCATTTTCCTCCGTCTTTCTTACCGCGCGGTGCCCGAAGCAGAAACTGTTCGCAAGTGCCGGTCGGTCAGAGCCAGAGATTTCAGCTTACCAAAGACTTCTAAAAAGCTAAGTACCCCGTTGGGGACTCTTTCTTGCCTCAGCCGATGTCAGACAAAGTAAATAATTGTTTAACTTGTGGGAAACAAATACCTCCTAAGGATTTCCACTCTTATTGCCTTCCTTGCTTAGGCCCAGACCACGACGTATCAGCCTGTGCTTCCTTCAACCGACGAACTCTTAGACGTCGGTCGGAGTTTGCTGAAGAGTTTTTTGGCTACACTTTTGCATATAAAATGCCGTCGGAGACTCCGACTACACATTTAGCTAAAAAAACGCAAAGAAAAGGACCGACACTTGCGGCCCGCGGTTTCGGCTGAAACCACGGTTAGGCCTACCGCGAGTGTCTCTGTTTCGGCTGAAACAGAGACCTCTGTTCTCCCTTCGGCCGAAAGCATGCCTCTGATTACCGAGGCCACACAGACCACGGCTGAGTCGGCTACAGAAATTCCTGCTGAAGCAGGCACACGAGTTGTCTGACACTATTCCGTTGGACATCTCTACTCCTGCACGTGGGGCAGCTAGACCCCCTGCTTCTGTCTATCAAGGCCTTTTCCAGGGCTAATGCAGCCAAACTTTCAAAGGCCTTACCTTCAAAAGCTCCCTCTCACAGGCCTACCTCTAGTTCCCAGATTCTCAGCCTTGCTGAGGACCTTATTTCTTTGATCAGGGGATCCCATCCTCACCCAGATAGGGCCTCACAACCCCCTCCTGATTAAGAGGCCTAGGACTGAACCCCCTGAACCTCTGTCCTCTGACTACTCCTCGGATGGTTCAGATGTATCGGACCATCAGGAAGGCCCGTACTCACCTTATGAGGATTCTGATGCAGAAGACTCCATTCCTTCTGCCTCACCTCCAGAGGAATTTTCTTTTGGGGAAACCCTACACTCTGAGGGAACACTTCCAATGGCAGGGTCAGGATTTTTCTGATTCTAGGAAAAGGCTAAGGACTTTTTTACACTTACCACAGCATAGGCCTTTAGCCATTCCACCTGTACTTTCAGTTTTTGATGATGCATACAATGATGCCAGTACTGCCCCTGATTCTCTTCCCCCGGCCCCTGCAAAGCCTGACAGATACTACAGTGTCCTGGATTCTCACTACCACTTGTATAAAGCCCATGCTGCAGACCCAGAAACCATTTCTCAGGGCCCTAAAGGTGTTGCAGCTGCCTCTGCCAAAAACCCACTACCATCTGAAAGAGAATCTAGAGCATTAGAGAGATGGGGTAAAAAGGTTTATACATCTGCTACTCTTTCTGCCAGGGCTTTAAACTGTCAATTTCACATGATTCAGTACCAGGAATTTTTGTTAGATCAACTGAATAAAAAGCTGGCCTCTCCTGAACCTTTAGACCGTAAGTCCCTTCAGGAATTGGTACACAATTCTCAGCAGGTTAGTAATCATTTCTTAAAATGTGGCTATGATGCACTGGAGGCTTCATTTAGATCAGCTATGACTGGAGCAGTGATTTGAAGGCATGCCTGGTTAAAAGAACAATCCTTACCAGACCATGTTAAGTCTAAGCTCCTGGATGCCCCTATGGAGAAGCGAAGTTTGTTTGGCTCCCCTGCACAGGAGGTTCTAAAGAAAGTGGAAGAGAAAGCAAAATCTGTCCAAACAGTCAAGGATTTTTTTTTGCAGGTCCAACCTCCAAGGTTTAGCAGAAATTGGCCTTCAAATAATTGGTCCTTTCCAGACACCTCCAGACCACAGAGAGGCAGAAATAGATGCCCAAGAGGCAGAGGTCAGTCTAGGGGTGCCTACAGGGGTCGTCAGTGGCAACCTGCCAACCAAAGAAGTGCCGCCACAGATGCGACTGCAACCACTTCTACAGGACAAACACAATGACTTTGCTCTGATTCCGCCTACCAGGGAACAACTGGAAGCACCCTTGGGCGGAAAGCTAGCCTTATTCTCAAGAAACTGGCATTGTATTACAGGAGACAAATGGACTTTACAAACAATAGACAAGGGCTACAGGTTTCACTTCCACACTCTTCCAAAAAAGAGAGGAATGCCAAACCTACCACCAAGCCAGACATCAGAGGCTCTGAAACAAATCAGCAGTTTACTAAGGATGAGAACAATAGAAAAGGTACCATCTATGGAACAAGGCCAAGGATTTTACTCCAGACTATTCCTTGTACCAAGAAAAGAAAATCAATGGAGGCCTATTCTCGATTTGTCCGCACTGAACACATACCTCATTGTTCCAAAATTCAAAATGCTGACCCTACAGCACCTTCTTCCCATGTTGGGCAAGGAGTCTTGGCTGGTGACTCTAGATCTCAAGGAGGCATACCTGCATGTCTCTATACGACCAGATTGCAGAAGATACCTCAGATTTCTTGCAGGATCAGAGCATTATCAATTCTCAGCATTGCCCTTTGGCTTATCTACTGCGCCCAGAGTATTCACGAAATGCCTGGCATCAGTTATTGCTCATTGCAGGCTTCAGGGAATTCAAATCTACCCATACCTGGATGACTGCCTAATACAAGCGGACAACAAGACAAAATTAATAAAGGATTTGGCCAATGTCATACAACTGCTGCAAGCCTTGGGATACACAGCCAACATACAAAAATCAAGACTAGTGCCATCCCAAAGGATAACATTTTTGGGTGCAGAACTGGGCACAATAACTCAGATGGCTTTTCTCACAGAGGAAAAACAAAAGCAACTACCAGTCTATTTCATGGCCTTAACAAGACAAACTCAGCTTACTGCAAGGAAAGTCCTGCAGGCCCTGGGTTACATGGCATCCTGCATAATATTGATCCCACATGCCAGGCTGCATATGAGAAAGTTACAATGGTACCTAAAGAATGTGTATGGTCTCAACACAGACACAGTCTAGAAGCCCAGATAGCAATCATTCCATGCCTGAAAAAAGAATTCCTGTGGTGGGCCCCGGCCTGTCAGATAAACAGAGGACTGCCTTTCCACAAACCACATCCAAGACAGACCATCACCACGGACGCCTCAGACCTAGGCTGGGGGGCACACATGGAAGACAAGTGCATCCAAGGCCTATGGTCACAAGACCAGCTGAATCTGCACATAAATCTAAAGGAGATGCTGGCAGTGAAACATGCAATCGAGGCATTCAGGCCATTCATCCAGCAAGGACACCTGCTGATAAGGACAGACAATACCACAGTCATGTGGTACATCAACAAACAGGGAGGCACACATTCATACCCTCTATGCCGGACGGCAGTGGACCTGTGGAACTTGGCCCTGAATCTCGACATCCAACTGCAGGCCAGATTTGTACCAGGAAAAGAGAATTCACTAGCAGACAGCTTAAGCAGAACTACCATGGATGCTCACGAATGGATGCTGCATCCAGACATCTTCAAAACCATAAAAAAAAAATGGGGAAGGCCAGAGATAGACCTGTTTGCCTCCCCACACAACCACCAACTAAAGAAATTTTGCTCAAGAGTATACCACCCACTTGCCTGGAGGGTGGACTCCCTTTCTTTCAGCTGGAAGGACCTGACAGTATATGCCTTTCCACCTCTTCCTTTGATGTACAAAGTTCTACTGAAGATCAGAGAGGAACAGCCAAAAGTAATTCTGATAGCTCCAGACTGGCCAAGGCAACATTGGTACCCGCTACTGAGAAGCATGTCTCGGACGCATTCATGGCATCTACCTCTATGCCCTTTACTTCTAACGCAGAACAATTACAAGACCCTGCATCCAAACTTAAAAACACTACAGCTAACTGCTTGGAAAATTGCATAAAATAAAACCAACTTGATTTATCTCAGAGGGTCAAGGACATTATCCTGGAGGCTCGCAGACCTTCCACAAGGAAAACATATTCAGCCAAATGGAAAAGATTCCTCATTTGGAGTGCAAATAAAGGGGGAAAATGTCACACTAGCAAACCTAGCACACATCCTGGAATACTTAGCAGAACTGTTCCACAATGGCCTGTCCTATTCTTCCATTAAGATACATGCATCAGCAATTTCAGCAGAGTACAACATGGATCCTCCGGTCTTCTCTCATCCTCTCCTCAGACAATTTTTGAGAGGGATCAAAAATGTAAAGCCTCCAAGAAAACCACCTTTACCTGCATGGGATCTCAATTTTGTGCTAGAAAAGTTAACACTTCCCCCTTTCGAACCAGCAGCAACAGCAGACCTACAGTTCTTATCTTGGAAAACTGCTTTCCTGCTAGCAATCACTTCAGCAAGAAGGGTATCTGAGTTACAGGCATTAATGGCAGTGCAGCCTTTCCTTATCTTCCATCAGGATAGAGTGTCTCTGAGAACCAATCCTACTTTTATGCCAAAGGTGGTATCCAGGGTATCCTTGAACCAAGCCATACATTTACCTACATTCTTCCCCAACCCACAGAACAGGGGGGAAAAACTACTACACACCTTGGATGTACACAGACAACTGCGCTACTATCTGGACAGAACCAAGAACAGCAGAAAAACTGACCAGCTTCTGGTAGCATATGCAACAGGAGTGCAAGGAAAAGCAATTTCAAAACAGACAATTTCAAAATGGATAGGAAATTGCATTCGATTCTGCTACTCATTTCATGGAAAGACAACTCCTGAAAATATCAGGCCTCACTCCACAAGAGCTACAGCCACCACTACAGCTTTCCTACGAGGAGTGGCTACCAAAGACATTCTAGAAGCTGCTACTTGGAGCTCCGTGCATACATTTGCCAAGCATTATAATCTTCCTTTATACTCCAGATCCCGAGCAGGTTTTGCAACTGCTGTTTTACAAGGGATCCTAACTACACCATCATTATCTTAGTGCCTCCTCCCCCAGATTAGCTATGGTATTCTACCCATTTGTTAGGACTGCAGATGCATCCTTGAAGGACATAGTACAGTTTTGTACCTACCATAAATGTAGATGTCCGATAGGTATGCATCTGCAGTCAGGATTACCCACCCTCCTTCCCCTCTGTGGTATTCCTAGGGTACTTGCCCCTCTTTTAGCTTGCTGGGGGAATCTATTATGGTGTATTTGTTTGTATGTATATATGTATATATATATATATTTTGCTTTCTACTGTTTGGAATTATCTGCATTTATCCAAATTTAGCCTTCCTAGAGGGCACCTGGCATCTGGGGCAAGAAACACTGAGGAAAATGGCGTCGGCTGATGCCTTTATACCCTAGCAGCTATGACGTCGGGTGAAGTGCGACATCAGCCGAGGCCAGACCCAGACTTTGGAATCCGGCCGACCGAAGGGCTGCCTGAGGCAGGACAACCCATTTGTTAGGACTGCAGATGCATACCTATCGGACATCTACATTTATGGTAGGTACAAAACTGTACTTTTTAGTCCCAGGGGACACACACAAGTAAGCAGTTGGGGGGCCTTCACTTCCAAATCTGGGAATAATAAGACCCCCCCCCCCACCGTGGTAAACTGTCTCAATGACTTCCTTTTAAAATTTCCAAGCACTTATCAACTGACTACCCCTTTGGGGGGGAACGATTGCTCTTCATGCAACGAATTGGGAACTCATTACCTAGGACAAATGGGTTTTAAATAGTGTCCCAGGGATACAGACTTCACTTCCACACGTTGCCAACACCAAGCGGGTGGCTGGACCTACCCCCAAATCAGTGGACAGAGGCCCAAAAACAAGTACTTTCTCTCTTATGCATGGGGGCTATTCAACTGGTACCAGAAGAGGAAAAGGGACAAGGTTTCTACTTGACTTTTCCTGGTACCCAGAAAAGGCAATTCATGGCGTCCTATCCTGGACCTGTCTACTCTAAACACCTTTTTGGAGATTCCAAAATTCAAGATGCTGACTCTTCACCAATTACTTCCTATGCTAGGCAAAGATGCCTGGTTGGCAACACTAGATTTAAAAGAAGCATACCTGCACATCCCAATCAAGGAATCTTGCAGAAGATACCTATGCTTCAAAGCAGGCTACACGTACTATCAGTTCTCTGCACTGCCCTTTGGCTTATCTACTGCGCCCAGGGTATTCACAAAGTGCCTAGCTCCAGTTATTGCATTTTGCAGGCAAAGAAATATTCAAATATACCCATACCTGGACGATTGTCTAATTCAGGCAGAAAACCAGGACATACTTTTGAATCCTCTGGCCTTTGTAAAAAGGATTCTAACTTGTTTGGGGTACACCATAAATGAAAAGAAATCACACCTGGTACCTGTCAACAAATTATATTCCTGGTAGCAAGCTTGAATACAACTTCCCAGATAGCTTACCTCACGCCAGAGAAACAATTTCATTTGACAACTAACTTCAAACAAGTGGCCACAAAAACCCTGCTTATCTGCAAGACAAATACTTCAAGCCTTGGGGTTCATGACCTCCTGCATTCTTCTAATTCCATATGCAAGACTGCATATGAGGAAACTACAGTGGTATCTAAAGCCTATGGTGTCAACATTCTCAAGACCTAGAAACAATGATTCCTATCATACCTTGCCTACGCCTAGAGTTCCTTTGGTGGGCAGAGGCGCCACCAAAACAAGGGACTACCTTTCACACCACCCCCCTGCTGCCCAAACCCTAACAGACTCATCAGACTATGCATGGGGGGCTTACCTGGCAGAGAAGTGCATTCAGGGCAAATGGAACCCAAGTCAAATGCACCTGCATATCAGTCAAAAAGAAATGTTAGCTGTACAGAATGCTCTGATAGCCTTCAAGGGCCACATTCTTCCAGGACAACTAATGGTAAAGGGCAACACCACTGTTATGTGGTACATAAACAAGCAGGGGGGGTACACATTCTTACCCCCTCTGCAGACTAGCCATGGCATTGTGGAACACAGCCTTGAGCTACCAAGTGCACCTACAAGCTCAATTCCTGGCAGGAAAATTAAATACACTGGCAGAAGGACTAAGCAGAAACCTCATGGACCCACACGAGTGGAAACTGGAACCAAGGATTTTCAATATGTTGACAAGCAAATGGGGGAGCCCAGATATAGACCTGTTTGCCTTTCCCCAGAACTACCAATTGGACAAATTTTGCACAAGGACTCTCCACAAACCAGCCTGGAAAGTGGATGCTCTGTCCTTCAGCTTGAAAAACCTATCAGTCTATGCCTTCCCCACTCTGCCTCTGCTCTCCAAAGTACTATTAAAAATCAAACTGGACAAACCAAAGATGATTTTGATTGCTCCAGACTGGCCGCGCCAACACTGGTACCCCCTCCTGTGCAGTGTGTCACTGTTATCTCCATGGCACCTGCGTCAGACTCCTTCCCTGCTTTCTCAGCAGGAGAACCAGATTCTGCACCCTCAGCTTCCAACACTGAAACTTGCAGCCTGGCAAATTACTTAATCTCTCCTTTACCCATACCTCAGCAAACCTGTGATGGATATCATTTTAGAGGCAAGGAGGCCTAGTACTAGTAAATCTTACTAGTACTAGTAAATCTTATGCTGAAAAATTGAAGATTCTGTGCCTGGAACCAATCTCAAGGGATGAGCACAGCAGCGCCCAATTTACCTCAGAATTTACAATACTTAACTGAGATGCTTCACAAGGGCTTGTCTTTTTTCCTCCATTAAAATCCACGCCTCAGCCATTTCAGCTCATTATAACACAGAACCCTCCCCTCTTCTCTCATCCACTGCTCAAGCAGTTCCTCAGAGGGGCCAAAATTTTGAGATCACCCAGGAGAGCTCCAGCACCAGCCAGGGACCTTAACTTTGTCTTGGAGAAACTCACTCTACCTCCTTTCGAGCCAGCTGCTACTGCAGACTTAACATTTCTTTCTTGGAAAACAGCTTCACTTTTAGCAAATACTTCAGCTAGAAGGGTATCTGAATTACAGGCTGTTATGGCAGTGGAGCCTTTCACTTTCATGCGGACAGGGTGTCCCTCAGAACCAATCCATCCTTCATGCCCAAGGTGGTATCCAGTGTGACTCTTAATCAGTCCATTCATTTGCCAACCTTCTTTCCCAATCCACAGAATATAGGGGAACGGATACTGTATTCCTTAGATGTGCACAGACAACTTTGATTCTACTTGGACAGGACTAAACCTCATAGGAAATCTGAACAACTGCTGGTGGCATTTGCTGCAGGGGCAGAGGGGAAGGCTATTTCAAAGCAAACCATTTCTAAGTGGATAAGCCATTGCGTTCTGCTATAAGCACCATGGAAAACCTATCCCCCAGGGGATCAGACCTCACTCAACCAGGGCTGCATCTACCTCTACAGCCTTTCTCAGAGGCGTCCCTACCAGGGACATCCTAGAAGCTGCTACCTTTCACCAAGCATTATCATTTGCCAATTTTCTCTAAATCCAGAGCTCGCTTTGCCACTGCAGTCTTGCAGGCCTTATAGCTGGCCCTAATGCTATCTAAATTCCTCCTCCCAACCATAGCTTTGGGAATATACCCAAATGTAATGATTGCAACAGTGAAACATGAAGAAAAAAGTACAGTTGTGTACACTTACCATAAATGCAGATGTTCGAGTGTATTCACTGTTGCAGTCCTGGTTACCCTCCCTCCAGCCCCCTAACTTTTGGCTATACCTCTACTTTCCTTTACTATGCTTAAAAGCCTTTTTGGTGTATTTGCTTTTTTGTTGGAGGTATATCTTTGTACTTTTTTATTTAATTGCTTCCCATTAGGGGGGCACCTGACATCTGGGGCAAGAAAAACTGATGTAATGGCGTCTGCTGCATGTTTTATACTCCTGACGACCTGACGTCATGGAAGAAGGGACAGCAACTGATGCATGACCCAAGACTTTGGTAATCAGGCTGACTGAGGGCTACCTGCATGCAGATAACCCAAATGTAATGACTGCAACAGTGAATACACTCTAACATCTACATTTATGGTAAGTGTACACAACTGTATTTTTTTCCCATCGAACGGTTACAGGACAGCACAGGAAACCCTGTCCTAAAATGTGGTGCCTTGTCCTCTAAGCTATCAATTTGGGAGACAACAGGAATGGAAGAGGGTTATGGTGTTGCCTGCAGGCTGAGTGTAGGCTAGTTATAACATGTGATTGAGGGAGAGGTTTTCTTGCACTGACGTGTTAACTTGTTTGTCAGAAGTTTCTTTGTGAAGTGATTATCTGAGGAAAAAGTAGTATATGAAACCTAGGATGATTCTCATAATAATTACTACTGCAGCATTTTTCATATTACTTGGAAATTAGCCGTAGGTAGCGCTCTGTCCATCTTCCTAAAGTTCTAGAACTTTGGACATCCTTGGAGCCTGTATGGTGTTCTCACCACTTGGCGTGTCAGTACAGTAGACTGTAAAAGAGGCTAAGCAGTGCCATTGTCCGTTCTTTTTTCTGCACATAATGATCAGAAGTATGTCTGGTCTCATCCAGGTGACTTTCAGAGCACAGTGTTGGTGTTCCAAGTTAGGATTTTCTTCTCTTACTAATGGAGCTTGGCATATAGAGGCATGATTTCCCTGCAGCAACAGCAATGACTGAGCTGCCAAATGAAGGGGGTTATCACCCACCCAGAACCAGCAAGGTTAACCACTCCCTGCCATCCAACCTTTGCAAGGGAATGGCAACATATGGCCTGTAGGGCTCACATCTAGCCTGGTAATGCCTGGCTTCCTTGCCCTTGGAGCAATGGGGCTGATTAGGTGCCAGTAATGGACCCATCAAACAAGGTCCTGGCATGGAGGGGCAAAAAAGTGAGAGAAGCATGCTTCTGGACTTAGGCCAAGGGTCGTCTGTTTCTACTCCTTCCCTAGGGCATTTTTTTTTAGTTGCTATGGTAAATGCAATAAAGTACCACTGCAACATGAGTAAAGCAAAAAATCCTACCTGTGAAGGTTTTTGTGGGAAAAGAGCATAGGAGGCCCTAGTTATGTTAACAGTCCCACAAAGGCTTTGGACATGCTGCCTCCAGTAAAATACTGTCCTAAATACAGCATGAAGCAGATGTAAGTAAGGTGGACCCCTTTGACTTTCCAAATTGCATAAAAGTAGTTAAGCATATACTCGGTTGCATCTTTGATTCTCTTCATGGCTGTGCCAAAGGATTAGCCAAGGGCACAGTTATTGGGAGATGTGCACGGCTGAGAATCCAATTTTTAAGTTCATGTGAAAGGACATCATGTAAATGTGTCCTTACATAAAATCTATTTGTTTAGACAGCCACCTCAGGAAGTATTTATAAGACTGGAGAAATAAAGACAAAATGATACTGTGAAGCAGTTTACATGTACAATATGGTTAAGATTTTCCAACAGTAAAGTGTTTTCCCTCCCCCCACAGGAAATCATTTGGAGCAGAGCTTCTTAATCAAGAGAATGATCTCAAAAGACAAGTTCGTAGGTACGTACTAGGCTATTTGGCCCTAGGGCCTATATAAGCCTAGCCAAAATGGTACCCTGGCTTTCGCTACCCAAGAAAATTATTTTCCTGTTCCTCTGTCAAACAGAGCCACACACCCCTGGGGTGAATTTCCTATTTCCCATCCAATCATCAAGATTTTTCTTGAAGAGTGCTAATGAGGAGCTTTGTTTGATATAGATAGGTAGTTTATTCCAGAGTATGAGAAGTCTCTGGGACAGGAATCTATACCTCCAGCATGTTCTGTTTATTGTGGTGACAAGGTGTAGGTCCCTAAAGCGTGTAGCTCGAAGGGATTGGGATGTCATTTGGTATGCATCTCGCAAGACATCTGCAACAGCTGGAAAGGCCGCAGAAATATCTCACTAAAAGAATCATTGGCCTAAAGCAGATGCCCTATGCTGACCGTCTAAAAAAAAAAAAAAAAAAAAAAAAACTCCAGCTATACTCTGTGGCATATCGTCTACTCGGAGGCAATTTCTGCTTAACATACAAGGCCATGTCAAACCCTGAGATGTTGGATATGCTCCACTTAAAGAAATCCCAATCCCACAGAACCACACGCTCCAGGGATCTAAACCTTGTCATCACAATGAACAAAACATGCTAGAGGGATAGGCTCTAGACTCAGAGACTCCCCATACTCTGGAATAGACTGCCCATGCATGTCAAGCAGAGCACCTCCTTGGCCCTCTTCAAAAGGAACCTTGGCGATTGGATGGGAAATTCACCCTGGGGATCACTTCACCCTGGGGATCACATCAGTCACCCTGCTAGACAGGGGTCCAGGGAAGTAAATATTGTGGGAAGAAATATCCAGGGAATTGTTATGGCTAGGCTTGTATAAGCCCTAGGACCAATAGCCTAGTACCGACCTATGAACCTAAATATAGCTAAAGAAGCAGCAGCCACTTTACCCTACTTATTTCACATGAGTAACCCAGTGGGGGGGGGCCCTGATGCACCCAAATCTGAACAGCTTCACGTCAGCAGCCTGGATATTAAAAGCTTTAAGCAATTCTGGGGCTCCTTCCCAACTGAAGTACTGTGCTAAACTGCAGGAAGGCTGAAGTGACAAAGTGGAAACCATTTCTTTATTATGTACCACCCTTTGCATATAACCTAAGAATGCCGTATTTATCCTTTGACTGGGTGACTTCCATTAGGCCAGTGGTCTCTTCGGGTAAGACCTGAGGTGGTGGTTGTACTATTAGGGGGGATTTGGACAGAGCACTGAGGAACTTCCACTACTGTTTTTGATGGGTTCAATAGGATGTTTTACAGCCACCTGAGCTACCACAAACTCAAGCAGATGGAGACTTTGTTTGCTCTTCAGATGAGACATTAATCTGGGTTGCAGCTCCCCCCTTGCACTGCATTGTCAGTAATCAACCTGTTGTGGGAATAGAACTCTGTCTTCTGCACCAAAGGTTAGTGTTGCTCCACTGACACTGCATCGGTATTTGTATATTATACCATCTCCACTTACATCTCCCCAACCAATAATTTCCCTCCTAATGCAACCAAACCAGTACACTCTGATCTGGTTATCTTTCTCCTCTGCCATTAGCCATCTACCACTTAACATTTTCCTAACCTCTTGCAACTCTTTCAGCCTAGCTCAGCAACCATGCTTTTACTTTACACGGTTATATTCCTATCCCTCACATTTCCTGTGTACACTACATCATATCACCCCTTTTAAAATCAAAATAAGCCCTTCGATTCACTCTGCACACAGATCTCCAGCTCTACCACTGATTTTTAGTATATCTCTATAATACCAACTACAACAAAGTAAAATACCAAACCCTAAACCTACAGCACCACATGTAAGCTCTCAAGATAATACTAAAAACAAATGGCCATATCATTACCTCTGTACAGTTTCACACACAAAAATAAGTTGTATTTACCTCAACTCGGGTCCAGCTAAACATCCAACAAAAGTCTTCCATCTGTCCTAAACCACTTAACTTCTACAAGTACATCCACTCCTCAAAAAGTACTGTCTTCGTTTTCTTTAACAAACTTATTTTATTACACTAACATAATGCTTAAAGTTGAGTTGCATTCTTGATGGCACTGTAATTTCCAGACAAAGTATTGGTCATCGAAACTTGGCTGGTTGGCTGAAAAAGCGTCTTTAAAGCAGACTGCAAAAGAAGGCAAGACAAACAATCTAACAGTAACTCGATTTCTAACTACTTTTGAAAACGAAACAAAAAAAAAATCTATTCATTATGAAACAATTAATTACACAAAAGGTACTTTAACATGATGTCATTTCATCAATGCTGAACTCATCACCCACAGCAAACTCCTAAGTATAATCTTAGACTAACATCTGAAATTCTATCACCATGTAAAATTTTAAAAAACCTCACCAAAAACTTTGCTCTGTGCACCAGAGTGCAAGAAAAAAATTCACTTCAACTTAACTTCTTTCAGCAGTCTTGTATGCCAGCCCCATTTTCACAGACCTGTAAACCATGCAACGCAACTTGGGAGATGCTGTAAATTTGCTACAGACCAACCCAGTAGGACCCATCACTGTCTTGCATTAAAACTTCTAGGAATGGCTGGTACTTAGCACTATCTGACCCTTTCCTTAGCTAGCTACTACCTCCATATCTGTTTGTCAGAAAAGATGAAAATCTAAAATCCTTCAAAATGCAGGTAAAAGAACACCTACTCTATTTTTGGCACTGTAGCTGTACCTCCCTAAGCTACACTTGTATCACAAAGATATTCGTACTTTCTGTACTCTTTTTTTTTTTTTTCTTCACAGCTTTTTCCAGCTACTGTACCATTAATTAGCCTACTGTTTTCTTACCAACATCTTTCTGCGCCATGCCCCCTGTCATACATTCTTCTTTTTCTGATCCCATATAGTGCAGATATAAACTACTTCAAGCAATAACTAATGTCCGTTTCCTTTAGCTAATAACTGTTAAAGCTGTAGTCAGCTGTCTGCATTCTACAACACCTATTTTATCTTGTCGTGTAACATGTGATTGTAAACTGTACTCTTACTGTCCAGGTGGACCATTGATAACCAAATGCAATAAAGTAAAGGTTGTTGTCCTTCCATTTAACTGTTGCAGTATTCATAACATTAGGAATCTCCTGCCAAGGATGGCCTGAAGTCTGGCCAGTATACCAAAGCCTTAGGTTGATTTAAGGTATGTCATACTCCACATGTATGCTCCTCGCATAGCATAGAGCATAAAGGTGACATCCAGATGTACCATCTGGAAAACATCTTTCCTGTCAGTCCAAACCCCATCTCTTTATCACTGGTCTGAATGCCAACATTCCGTTGCTGGTTTCACCAAGCCGTTGCAGACGAGTGCCCCACTGGGGTTTCTTTTTACTTTTTTTGTTTTGTTGCTTGTGGGGTTTGATGTCGTCCAAGAAGGGTAAATGCCGGTGAGACAGATTCCCCATAAAATCCACCACAAACACTGTCTGTTTTGCCGTGGCTCCTTGCACGACTATACATCCTGTTCCATCTGTTAGGCCTTTGTACCTGAAACCCTATGTAGCAGACTCTCTTCTTTGACTCTCTATCTTGAGAAACAGCATCTTAAGCTTCTCGTGAAAGATATGATGAAGAGAACTTCCTGCTCCAGGGGACAGTAGTCAAGAGAAGAAGGCCAAGAAACCTAGACTGGAATCTTCTGCTGTTTTGCCTCCGCTGGACGTATCTCCTGTGGCAAGTGAATGCTTGGAGGTTCACCTGGCTATATCATTGAATTCCTCTGCTGCGACTGGGTTGGAGGCTGTCTGGAATCGGACTTTAAGCACGTCCGAGGAGGCATTACAAATGTCCGCTTCGGAAGTTCAGGGGGAATCCTGGCTGATCCACTCTGAGGGGTCTAGGGGTGTTCCTCAAATATTAGTCAGAGAAGAAGTCCCTACTACCATTATAAAATGCTGTCCTGGGTCAGAGCCTTCCAAATTTTATAAGGCAGACATCCCATTGAAGAAAAAGCAAAAGACTAAGCACATTACTCCTGCTCCAAAGGACCCTCAAAGTGAGTGGCAGTCGTCTACTCTGGGTTTTAGTACTTTGATGGCTTTGAAACCTCAGGGAATTTCTGTTCCAGCTCCCACTTGGTCCTCTACAGCTCTTAAAAAAAAAACCCAGGGAACAAGATTCTTCCAAGGAAGAGCTGGATTCGGATGAGAAATCCCTTGTTTACTCTTCCTAGATTCTCCCTCAGTTTGATTATGGCTCAGAGGAAGAGGAGTCTACTATTCCTGATACTCCCTTTGAAGAGATTTCTTTTAGGGGGGGATGAACTCTAGGACAATTTAGTTCTATAATTGGGATTGTGCTCAAGTTTCTGTTGTACAAAAAAGATACTGTGAGTTGCTGCAGATGGACTCTGCTGTTCCTCCTGTTCTGGATGCCTTTTTCTAATGCTGCTAAGGCTCCAGACTCTCAGGCCCCTACTTCCAAGAAACCTGAAATTCTGTAGGGAGCCTGAGGACTGTAAATTTTTGTACAGGTGTCACGCTGACCCCTTGATGGTGTCTATAGCTTCTGACAAACACACTCAGTTGCTTCCTTCACCCAAATTACTGCCTTGATAACAATAACAGGACCATGGAAAGGCTAGGCTAGAAGGTTTATACCTCTGCCACCTTGGCTTTTAGGTCTGTTAATTATCAGACCCATATGTCCAAATATTTATTGTCTCCCTTGTCCCAAGCTTGTCTGGTTATTTCTGACCTTCCAGACTTTGAGGGTAAGACCCCGTCTCTTTCCGTGTTAGAGACTTCCTCCCAGGTGGCTCATCATTCCATCAAGTACATAGTTGTGATGCAGCAGGTGCTTTTTCTAGGGCTGCTGCTTTTGGGTCAGTGATGGAGGTATTCTTGGCTTTGGCTTCCACCTTTGCCTGATATTAAGGCTAAGTTGACGGATGTTACTCTTGATAATAAAGACTTGTTTGGTGAAGCTTCTGCTGCTTTAAGTTACTTCGGGACAAGGGTGAGTGTTTACAGGAACTTAAACATGTTTTTCTACTGTGCCTAAATTCAAGGGAAATTACCCAAGTAAGTCCGTTTTTGTTCGCAGGCCATCTTGCTCTCCCCCTAAGGGTAAAAAGGGTGGTAACTGGGCTCCTTCTGCTAAAGCTACTCAGACTTTTGTGCCTCAGAAGTCTCCATTTCCATTTAAACCAGGTGCTGTCTAGCTTGTTCTTCCCAGCCACTTTCCTCTTTCCCTGACCTTTCTCTCTTCTCTCTCTTCCTGTTGGGCTACGGATTACTCAGGATTCCAGGGTTCTGTCCATTATTCACCAAGGGTACTTCATGGTCTGGAAATCTCTTCCTCTTTTATGGGTATTCCTCAGCCCCCCTCAGAAACAACTATCTTTCTTTCTAGAGGTGCTTCGGGATATTTTGACTCTGGGTATTATTCAAGACGTGCCTATGTCCCTAAGAGGGGGGGTTACTCCAGGATGTCTTTAGTGCCCAGGAAAGAGAGTACTTGGAAACCAATTCTAGACCTGCCTCATTTGCATACTTTTCTGAAGGTGCCCTCTTTTCGAATGTTGTCCCTTCAGGCTTTTTTCCCTCTTCTACCTCCTCAGGTTTATACGGTGTGTCTGGATCTCACGGATGCTTATCTCCATATTTCAATTCATCCCCTTTTCAGCATGTTTTTACATTTCTCTGTTGCTTCCTGGCATTTCCAGTTCTCTGCTTTGCCCTTTGGCCTTTGTACTGCCCCAGGGGTGTTCACTAAATGCCTTGCTCCTGTGATTGCTTTTTGCAGGATTCAGAGGCTCCAGGTTTTTCCTTTCTTGGATGACCTATTTCAGGCATCCTCTCCAGACATACTGTTGCAAATTCTTCATTTTGCCATTTCTCTTTTGCAAAACCTGAGGTTCACAATAAGTTTCAAAAAGTCTTTTGCAACTCCTTGTCAGAACCATGTTTTTCTGAGGTGCAGGATAGAGCCTGTGCTGGCATCCCTGCCTCTTCCCAAGGCCTTGACGCTCATTTCCTTCTTTCAAAACACTTCTTCCTCTGAGCTGTATAACAGCCAGGGAATTTCTGAGAGCTGTGGGGCTCATGGCATCCACCATCCGTATACTCCCTCTGGCCAAACTCCACATGAAAGTTTCAGTGGTTTCTAAGTCAGTTTGGCTTCAAAATTCACATTCCCTAGAATTTTGTAGTTCCTCTTCTGCCTTGTCTCAAGAAGGAATTTCACTAGTGGATCCAGCAGTTGTCTCTAAATCCAAGGCTCCCCTTACATCCTCTAAGATGTTGGATGGGGAGCACCTTTTGTCTTCCAAAGGGTGCAGGGGGGTGTGGGAGTCTCTTCAGCAGAAAGAGCACATCAGTGTCTGAGATGAAAGCTCTTCTGTTGGCACTTCAGGTTTTTCATCCCCCCCCAAACATCTCTCATGGTGTTTATACAGTTTTGTGGTATGTAATCAAACCGGAAGGGGGGGGGGAGTGATCTTTGCTGGTCAGCACTCCTAGTGTGGGATCTTGCTATCCAGTATCAAATGACTTTTCAGGCAATTCATTCACTCAGGTTAAAATATTGTGGCAGACGCACTGAGCAGGTCCTTAACTCAATCCCATGAATGGATGCTTCACACATGTGTTTCTGGACATTGTCCACCAGTGGGGGTACTTCTCAAATAGATCTTTTTGCCTCCCTTCTGAACAGACAACCTACTCTATTTTGTGCTAGAGTCCCCAGGTCCTCTGGTTTGGAAGGTGGATGCCCTACCTTTTTCTTGGAAGGGGATGCTTCTCTGTGCTTTCGCTCTCCTTCCCCTAATTCCAAAAGTCCTCCTCAAAATTCAACAAAAGGATTCCAAAATCTTGTTGGTGAATCCATTTTAGCAGAGACCGCATTGGTTCCCTGTTCTGCATTTAACCAAGTACAATCCTAACGGTACCTTACAGGGTAGACCTACTCGCACAGGTCAAGAGATCTCTCATCCATCCCACCTGTCCACTCTTCAACTAATATTGTGAGTGATAGGATTTTGATTCCACGTGGATACTTTTTTTCTGAGGACGTGCTTAGGGTCCTGCAGGAGGCCAGGAAACCCAATACTAGGAAATTCTACTTACCTAAATGGGAGAGATTTTCTGTTTGTTATCTTTCTCGTAACTTGGATCCACTTTCTGTGGATGTTCCTTTGGTTCTTGTCTGTGTGACTTGCTCAGTGCTGGGTTGGTTTATTCTTCAGTAAAGGGCCATTTGTCAGCTTTCTCTGCTTGTTTGCCTTTATCTCCTCCTTTAGCTTTTAGATTTGAAGATGAACAGTTCCTTAAAGGCATTCTTCATATTAGGCCTCCCAGAAAGCCTGTTCCTCCCCCTGGGATCTTAATTTTGTTTTGGAGAAATTAACTCTGGCTACTTTTGAACCTGCTGCTTCAGCTTCCTTGCAGCATTGCTCTTGGAAGACTGTACTCTTGTTAGCCCTTACTTCTACCAGACTGATGTCTGAGCTTCAAGCCCTTAAGGCTTGTCCTCCTTTTTGGTGTTTCATAAGGACAAGGTGTCCTTTCGTATTAATCCTCCTTTTGTGCCCAAGGTGGTGAATGAGTTGCCCATTAAATCAGTCTATTAATTTGACCACTTCTTTTTCTCCTCTCTGCAGTCTGCTAGTGAGAAGGTGCTGCGCACGTTGCATGTGAGTAGACAGCTCTGATTTTATTTGGATAAGACTTAAACTGTTAGGAAATCTGATCAGCTCCTTTTCCTTTCATTGTAGGGCCTTACAATTAGTTGTGTCCAAACAAACTATTTCATCTTTTTACTTCTAAAGCTGTTTCCTTTTGTTATTCCTTTCATGTTAAGAGCATTCCTTGTTCTGTTAAGGCTCATTCTACTAGAGCTGTGGCTTCTTCTAGTGCTTTTTTTCAAGGGTTTGGATACTAACTCTATTCTTGAGGCACTTGTAGGTTGCCCGATGTAAGGTGAAACTCCAATGGCAAAGGAAACAAACCAGACTCCTCCAGCAGACCACAACTAAAATGAACAGACTGGAAACAGCACAGCTGAGTAACTGAGCATAGTTTAATTTCTAAGCGCTTTCACCTTCGATAAAGCATCATCAGAGATAAAAAAAAAAAAAAATAAAAAAAAAAAAAATCAGAAATAAAATAAAACTGGAAGAAAATCGGTCACTCTCAGTAAATATTTAACCAATAAAAACACTTGTCAAGAACAAGTGTAGCAGCATTTAATGTGACAGTGCATATATATGAAGCACAGATGCACATAAAATGGACCTAAAAACAGACATAAAAAACATAAAACCAAATAATATGCTACTTGAGTGTAAAAATTCTTATTTTAATGTAGCAACTCTTGCTTTTGAAATGCAGTTGAGAGAACGTATCATTTAATCTGGGTTTATTAGTTGCATTTAACCAGATCTGTCAGTATAATTCTTTCTGTTCTAATAACAGTTCACACTGTCTCCCCCTCTGTCTGACATACAAACCCTGCCAATGAAAAAAGAAAATCTCCTGAAATCTGGGCAGTATGTAGTGTATTTAAAAAGAACATCTGTAGATTTGGATTTTGTCATAAACATAGGATTGCCAGCTGTCTGGTTTTTGACCGGACTGTCCGGTTTTCTGACAAATTGTCCAGTTACAAATTTCATTCAAAACCGGACATGTGAACTCCAGGTTTTGTGCCACTACGTAGCTTTTTCCGGATTTACTTACAGTGCGGTAGTAAAAACAAAATACACTTCCCAGTAATGCTTCACAGCTCTTTCCGATTGGGTCTGGCGCTACTAATCTGTGGCACTGTTTTGGAAAGTGACTGTGATATGGGGAATTTGTATCATGGGGGGAGAAGTTAAACTAGTACATATGAAAAGGAAATATTTGTCTTCTCTGTTTCTGCTTGTTATTCAAAGGTATGTTTTATGAAGAATAGCTCCGGACAGTAAACTCTTACAAGGGTGGAAAAAGTTTGTATGTGTGAGTGTTTATTAAAAACTGTAGCACCTTTCTCACACAGTTTATACATTCTGGGGACGCGTTGTCCCCTTTTTCCTAGCTCTACCTTAGTAGAGTTGAGTTATTCCTTTTGCAGACTCATTGTCTTTGTAAAGCTTTTATATGCATGTTTTTTTTTGTTTTTTTTTTGTTAGCTGCATTTGTCAAGTTTGAAATAACTGTTCGCACTGATTATTTTTTTTATATTAATGGTGGAGTTAAATGGACTATGGTAGCACTTTATTTTCCACCTGTCCACATTCCATAGCCACAGTACATATTTAGTTTCCTCAGTTCTTAGGAATGCAGAGCCTGTCGCAGTGGTTTATTAGTAGTGACCATTACATTGGTATGTAGTCACTTAAATTGTTCACTTAGCTCAATTAATGCTTGAGTAATTATTCCCTTATCAAACAACTTGACCGTTTTCCTGAGACCATATTAATTAGTGATGGGAATGATGGCTCTAAAATGATTCATCTCTCTAATAGTCCTTTTGCTGAAGGGCATTGCTTGTGGTTCTTATTCTGAGAGTATTTTGATTAACCTGACCATGGGTTGTCGCACATCCTTCAATATCAAGAATGTTTGGTTTGGTGTACGAGCCCTAATTTTCTGGTAAGTACTGAATTTTGTTAGCGTTCATGAATAAGCTACTGTCCAGAATCGGGTATACTCAGACAAGCAACCATACCCCTCAACTGTGATTGATTTTGAACTCAGCATTTTTGCTCTATCCCTCCTAATTCCTCCTGAAATGGTACATTTTGGACAAAGGTGGTGAATTACATTTAATAATGATGAGTGCAGTTAAAGACTAAGATCAGAATGCATATTAATTAATTTGAAACATTAACAGAATAAGAGAGTGTTTAATAGTACTAGTATTTTAAGTGTATATGATTATTTCTTGATGTGGATCTGATTCTGTTGAGATCTGTCCTTGACTGGTTGAGAGCCATGAAGTACATCACTCCTTTAAAACTGTACAAACCTGAATTTTATCATCTTCTCTAGCTATACCTCAAGCACTCACTCACTGTAAATTTTTAGTGAGGGGTAATGTATCCAGTAGACATGAGTCTGCAGGTAGTTATTTTGCACATATTTGTGCACTTGTTCAAGGTAAATATATTGGCGTTACTTTGCATTTCTGTGTTTGCAGTGGTTAAATTAGATGATTTTGTAAATTAGGTGTCTTATTTTTTCAATCGCCTGTATTATAATATGCTCATTGTGGCATTCAGAGGCATGTCAAGTAATTGGTACAGGTAGCAGATATGTTTCTTTTAGGTGACAGACACACTGCTGAGGAATGTGCATTTGGTAAACAGTGGCAATGCTTTGACAACACTGCCCTAAGTCAGAGCGTCGAGACATAGATGTCTTCACTGCAGTGTGGAGCCTGCCGGATGTTGCACTATTCTGACAGGGATTTAGACAGATTGCAGGCCATATATCACAACCCCTTTTATCTGAATGTTCTAATTAACAGCCTGGGCATTTTGGTAGTCGCATAAACATAAAAATGAGAGTACATAAAATCTCTCGTGTTCAGTTCTAAGTATTTTTTCTTATTCCATGGTCGGGGTCTACAGTAAAGTAGTAAAACTAGCTTAGTGCAGTGAACTGGCACCACAGTGATGCACTTCCAGGAATGTTGGCTGTTCATGCAGCTGTGATGTATAAAAAATATAGTTTTGCAATTGGCACAGAGGATTAAAGCTGTGAACATTAGCTCTTGTGGTACAGATTTTGATCATTTTAGCCCTCATTTGCTTACTGTATTCCTTGAACAAGTCACTTAACCAGGAATTCCTCCCTGATTGCCCCTGAAAAAGGATGTACATCAGGCCTAACTGGTTAATAAAAAGACTGTGGTGGCATTATTTTACTGAAGATAGGCATGTTAAAGTGGTACTTTAAGTAAATGACTGTTGAAAAGATCTCTTATTTAGTGTGAGTCAAGGAACTATTAGATCCAAGGATTTAAATTTTGCTTGTGACATAAACAGGCCATGTTGATGAGACACATGCGTCTCAGAAGGTCCCCATGCACTGGAACAAGCTTTCCATCCCTAGCCCTATTTTAGCATAACTTTGACCAATAGATGGGAAATTGGAAATCATCCCTGTTACCACATAGTTTTTTTTCTGGACTATCCACAAATCAAATCAATTCTCTGGTAGTCGGGAAAACACTGTACAAACTCTAATATTCTGTTTCACAAAAGGAAACAGACTATCAGTGTTTGTTAAATTGGCTAATTTACTATGCTTTTTTTTACAGAAAAGCATAGTAAATCGTCTGAAAGCAGGCATCCGGAAAAAGAGGGCGCTCCCATCAGCTGATATCATGGTGATGTCACAAAATGGCCAGAGCATGGATGGAAGAGGGGTGGGAATGGGTGGTGTTATGGGTGATGGCAGGGGCGTAACCTTAGTCCGGTTTCAGCCACAAAGAAAGCTGGCAACCCTACATAAACATGTTCATAAATCCATTCTCTAAGCTTTCTAGTAGTTTTATCTATATAGAATGCAGAGAAAACTGAACATGTAGCAAGGTAAACAGCCATCTTCGTATTACAATCACATACCCCTAGACATGAGCAAGTTTTGTCATGTCCATGAACAAGTATATATGGTGTATCTTGAATAAATTTACAGTATTTACAATGGCCACACTGTCATTTTTGAACTTAAAAATCTCGTAGTACTAATTTTTCAATAATATTTTTGAGATTTTCACCTCTGCTGTATGAAATTTTGGGTACTGGACCTAAAACCTTGTGGTATTCAGTAATGAAAACTGTACTGCAAGTTTCATTTAAAATACCTCTTAGTGCTGTTATCTGCTGGTTATATCTAATGATCATAGCAGCAGCCGTTTTATGATTGTTGTTGACAGTCTTATTACTCCATGAAAATTCATCTGTGTTTTTTAGTGTTAATAACTAAAGGGGCAAATTTGTCTTGTCTGCCTTGTAATATTTCCATCTTAACAGATTCAACTAATTCAGTAGGGTAATCCCTTTCTCATAAAATTTTACCAAGCTTGTTTAGCTCTTCATCAAATAGTGTCAAGAGAAACTATTCTTGAGAGGTGACAGGCATACCATTTGGCTTTTCATGTTTCTTTGCAAAGGAGGATTGCAGCTATTATAATGTAGAAAGGAGTTTAAATAGGTCTCCTTTCTGAATGTTTGCAGCATATCTTCTTTTGCTGCCTGTCTTTAGTTATTGTCACATCAAGAAAGTTGATGGAATCACTTCCAGCTGTGGATGTAAATTCCAAGAAGCTAGTGGAGGCATTTAGTTCAGATAGGAATCGCTCGAACACTGAAACATTATCCCACAAAATTAGGATTTCCCTCCTGTGTTATTTCTGACTTTATCTCTGATGCCTTTATTGAAGGTGAGAGCACTTGGAAATTAAATTAAACTACACTTGTTTTTTCAGCTGTGCTGTTTCCAGTTTGTTCATTTTACTTGTTTGCTGGAGGAATCTATTCTTGAGGCAGCTACCTAGACTTCTGTGCATACATTTACCAAGCCCTACAAGTTGGATGGAATCTCCAGAATTAGAGATGGTTTTGCAAGGGCCATTCTTCATGGTTTCCTAGAGGCCTCTGCTGGTGGTCCTCCTCCTAAGTTTCTTCTCGAGCTTTGGCGCACTCCCTATTGCTATAAATACTGCAACAGTGAAATGGAAGGACTTAGTATAGTTGTGTAAAATCTTACCATAACAGTAGATGTTCTTCTCTTCACCGTTGCAGTGTTCACTCCCTCCCTTCTCCCCCTGGTCCATTTATCTTTTGGATATATTGGTTACCTTTTTTTTTTTTGTTTGTTTTCCTTAGACGGACTATTCTACTGGGGCTCTCACTTCTAAGGATGGTATGTCCGATTGACACCTTTATGCTGTATACTACACAAGGAGCATATGTGTTATGTACAGTGTACTTTAAAGCAACCTAAGGCTTTGGTATACTGGCCGATTATTTGGCTGCCCTTGGCAGGGGATCCCTAATGTAATGAATATTGCAACATTGAAGAGAAGGACATGTACCGTTATGGTAAGATTTTACTTTCCACTTTGTGATAGCCTTGTGTGACAATGGTTTGGAATAATTTTGTGTGAAAATAAATAAACAAAATACACATTTCAGTCATTTCACCTTGTCTGACTGTAGCTCCCTTTGACATTTTTGTACAGCCCAGCAGTTTATGGAAGAGTATTCCATTTCAGGCACCTAATGAAATTGGTTTCTCCTAACTGAGTCCTTAACCTTGAAATATTTTCTTTTGAATTGGTTGGCATATCTATATTAAAATTTCTGTCGTAAAATACACTGCTCCTGATAGTAACAACTTCAGTAATAAGAATCCCAGAACTGCATGCCTAGTGCTTCACAAGTACAGGGTGCCACTTGAGACTTAATCCCTCCTTTATGCTGAGATTGGTCTCAAAACTGGCTTTGACTTAAACCATTCACATACCTTTCTTTAAGACTAAACCTCTAAACAAGGGGAAAAGGTTTTGCCTCTTGCTGTGCACAAGCAGCTGAAGTAGGCCTAGCCAGTCTTCAAGCAACCATTAAGTGGGGTAGGTAAGCATTGTTTTGTTTTGAGTACCTTGAAGCGAGCTTGCAGAGGCAGATTAAGTATCACTACAGTAGGGCTACCACTCTTGGGCTTTTTCAGAAAACTAAACTGGAAACATTTGTGAAGCAGCTTCCTGGACTTCCATGATGTACATTCAAGGAGCAGAGCAGGATTGCCATTGCAGTCTGGCAGGGTGTGTTCCTCCAGCCTAGATCTGTGGTCAGAGCACATATGGTTTTCTTACTGTTTGTAGGCATTGTGAATAATACTACACAACTAATCCATTTGATGTAAATAATATGGTAATGTAACAGCAGGTGTTCAAATAAAGGTTTCCATGCTGCCGCATAAGCTCACTAGCTGCAACTACTAGGGGTTTTCCTTGCTCTACTGTATTGTTAAAAATGAAAACAAATTTAAGGTGACCGCATCTTCCTACTCATGAAATCAGCATTATGTCATTATTAGTGAAGACCTTGCAACCCTTCCTGACAAGGAATACCACCAGGATAAATGTGTATTCTTTGCCATCTTTACTCACACAGCAAATGGATTGCATAGGCCTATAGGTTCACAGGTGAGTACTAGACTAGCTGCCCTTGTGGGCCATTTTAAGCTTAGCAAATTTCCCTCATCTCCCTTGTCTTCCAAGTGTCCTGTTGATGCCCTTTGCATGGAGTGGAACTCAGCCCTGCTCTTAACATCAAAGAGAGTAGCATGCTCAACTTTGGTGCTGGAAGAACAGAAGGCTGTGGGTAGTATTCCCATTCCAGGTGATAGGATTGTTGGCACTACAGTGCCACATCTGGGGGTGCTGCACTCCTGAGTGCATCATCCTTCAGATGAGAAGTTAAGCTAAGGTCTTAGTCTCATCTGCTTAAGTTGGTAGCTCAAGTGGATGTAAAAGGTTTCATGGCACCTATCGAAAGGAACAGTGGAAGTTCCACTATGCCTGTCCAAATATCCCCCTAGCAATAACAGTAACCCCATGGGTTTCTTCCAGGATTGACAGATTTGTAAAGGGACAGGTAGGGACCAAAAAAAAATGGTCCTTCACGCTAAGTGAAGACCGAAAAAAAAAAAAAGTCTTTAATGCGGAACATCATCAGGTAGTTCTGCATTAAACAGAAGTAGCTCTGTTTTGTGATTTTTGATTGGCCTGTATGCCTGCATACAAGCCAATCAAAAAATCACACAGTGGAGGCTGTTTTGCTGGGATTTTAACTGGGAGTGTGGGACTCTGGATCAGGCTGCTGATCCTGGGACAGTCCCGCTCAAATAGGGACATCTGGCAGCCTTTGTTTATTCTGAAATGAGGCCAGTAGCCTAGTGGGTTTAAATCTGAAAACAAAGGATAAATAAAATAATCTGAAATTTGAAGTCATGCCAGATGAGCAGATTTCCACATGTGTCAGTTTCCTCGAGTGTTGTGTATAATGCTGTGACAATGGTGGTTTTATTTATTTTTGTGGTGCTTATACTGACTCAACTAAACTTTCAGTTGCTTCCTCTAATTTTGTCAGTGAAAAGGTAACTGTAGGATTCAATTATATCAAGTAAGTGCTAAAGCAAATTAAATTAATTTTCACCCAGTGTGTGTTCTGACTGTTGTACTTGCTTTCAGACTTTCAATGTTTGTATTGGAAACTAAGCTAGGTTAAGGGCAAGAAAATCAATTGGGCCTTAACCCTAGCTTGTTCAAGTCTCCTGAAGTTAAAAGATTTACTGCTTCTGTGTGAATCACATTGCACATGTCATCTGAAATCTTAGAATACTAATAAGACTGTTAGAATGTGTGAAATTACTCAACGGCAAATGATATTGAAGTTAGATTTCCACATTTCGTTTCAGATTGTGAAAGCAGAAGTATTGGCAAAGACTGATTCAGGTTTGGAGGTCTCCATCTTGCCCAGTAAAACGGCTGCTTTCTTGCCAACAGTGCATTTGTCTGATCACATGACCAACTGCCATCTTCTTTGGAAGTCTTTTCAGAAGGGAGATATTATCTCTGGGGCAATATGTCTGTACCAAAACAGGTCTGGCATTGTATCCTTTTTCTGTTAATGTTGTACAGGTTCCTGAAACCACTGTGCTGCACTTTGGCTTCTGTAGGGAAAAAGTTTACTTGTTGCAGTATAGGCCGCTGAACTAAAAACACCCCTAACATTCTACAAGTAATGATTGTTCACTTTGAGACTTCAGGCATGGTAATGAATTCAATCTTGTAACATATGTCAGATTTATATCTGTGTTCCTAAATTTTGTTTTACAAAAAGGTGAAAGCCGCATTACTTTCCTGCATCTCCTGGATTTTAAATTCATAGTTGTTTTGTGAAAGTCATAATACTAGGGGATGTTGTGGTGTATTTGTCACAGTTGTCTTTAAAAAAATGTTGTTGCTGAAGTGTCAGTTTTGTTTTTCATGTTCCAGATTGGAAGCATAAAGGGTAATGTATATGGGTTTCTTTATGGCATGGCACCAGAGAAAATCTGAGAGAGAAAAATGTGAATTTTATTTTATTTTATTTTTGCAAAGAAAATATCAGTCATTCTGGAGGCAATAGTTTTGTACTTCAGTGCTGCATGTTTTATAACCCCACCACTCTTAAGTGGTAAGTTCTTATTACTGTGGGTTGTAGTCAGAACTACAGGCAGCAAGACAACTTACCTTTTAATGTACTTTTTTTTTTTTTTTTTTTTTTTTTTGTAAGATTAGTGGACATCTGATTTTAAAGTAAAATGATCCCATCGTCAGAGTACTGAGTAGATTTAGTACTTTAGTTTTACTCCCAAAATGATTGCCTCTTGGCTTCCAGTTAAAGTGAAATGGAATTAAAACCTGGAAGTCAGATGTCTTGCTTTTCATTAGTATACATTTTCCTTCCCTCGCATAATAGAATGTGGATAGCCAGTCTATATTCTAATACACTTTTGATCAGTTGATTAACTGGCTATCTATAGTTATTTGACAAGAGTCATTAGCAAGTGCAGGTGCTGTGGTCTTAATGGTTTATTTTTTGTTATAATGATCATGGTCAGGTTGCTAAGAATGACAGCATTGAGATGAAATAAGTTTCTTTGGCCAGTCTTTCATTTTCTTCAGTCATGCACTGTATGTAACTGCAAAAAGTATATGATGTTCTTCGTGTTTCACTGTTGCAGTCATTACATTCGGGTTATCTGCTTGCAGGTAGCCCTCAGTCGGCCTGATTAACAAAGTCTTGGGTCCTGCGTCAGTTGCTGTTCCTTCTTCCATGACGTCAGGTTGTCAAAGGTATAAAACATGCAGCCGACGCCATTATGTCAGTCTTTCTTGCCGTGCGGTGCCTGAAGCAGAAACAGTTCGCAAGTGCCGGTCGGCCGACTCCTGAAATTTTCATTTTCGAGTTTCAGAACCGAAGTCTTCAGCTAAAGCGAAGTACCCTGTTGGGGAAACTTTTTTTTTTCTTGCTCATTACCAATGTCAGTAAAAGTTAATTGCATTACTTGTGGAAAGCAAATACCTCATAAAGATTTTCATTCGTACTGTATTCTTTGCCTAGGCCCTGACTACGACGTACCTTGCTATCAGTTTTGTGCCTTATTTAATCAGCGCACTATCCGTCGTCTGTATATTTTTCACCTCTAAATATTTCGGTTCTCGGTTTAATTATCCAGAAGTGTCGTTGGTTAGCCATCCGACTACCGGGATTCTGAAAAAACGCAAAGATGAAGACAGAGACAGGCCACCGAGGTCCAAAACTGCCGATGACGGTTCTCCTAAGCTAGTCGCCAGTTCACCGGTACTCAGTGATGCACTTTCGCAGCCCTTGATTCCCGCTACTTCTGATTCACAGGCCTCTACTGAGACCCATTTGGAGTCCGGTATGCCGCGAGATACTTCAACTACGGAACCTGCGGATGTCTCTACCTTGGATGGGTCTAGAGCCGCTGTTCAGGCACCGGCTTCTGAGGGTGTATTCTGGCCTACGGACTTGCATATTAAACAGACTCCTCCTTCTTTACTTAGGCCTAAGTCTTGACCCATGCAGTAAAAAACTACTCCCAGGTCATATGCTCAGGCCTCTATGCCTAAAAAACAAAAAAGAATGACTGAAGATCTAATGACTCTAATCAGGGGTAGCCACCCCCCCCCTTCTAAGAGGCCTAGGACTGAAGTTGATTATGAATCTTCTGATCACGATTCTGTTTTTTCTGATTCTTCTGATGATATGGATTTGCCCTTATCTACTTATGAAGATTCTGATGCAGAGGACTCCATTCCCTCTGCTTCCCCTCCTGAGGCTTTTTCTTTTGGGGAAGTCTTGTATACTCTAAGGGAGCATTTCCACTGGGAAAGCCAGGATTTTTCTGATTCAAAAAAGAGGCTTAGGGATTTCTTATTCCTACCTTAGCATAGGCCTTTAGCTATTCCTCCTGTACTAGACATTGATGCTTTTACGGAATCTAGTTTGGCCCCTGATTCCCTGCCTCCTGCTCCCAGAAAACCTGACAGATAATACAGGGTCCCCAAGTCCCACAAGTTCCTTTTTAAAAATCCTATTGCAGATCCAGAGACTGTTTCACAGGGGCCCAAGGGCATTAAGGCTTCTACTGCTAAAAATCCTACCCCTTCTAGTAGAGACTCCAGGGCGCTGGATAGATGGGGTAAGAAGGTTTACACTTCTGCAGCCTTGGCCATTAGGGCTTTAAACTGCCAGTTTCATATGTTAAAGTATCAACAACATGTTATTGGACTGCTTAAACAGAAAATGATGATGATTCTTGACTGTGTGGAAAATAAAGATTTACAGGACTTAATGCATTCTGCTGAACAAGTTGGAAAACATACTTTGCAGTGTGGTTTTGATTCATTAGAGGCCTCTTGTGGGGCTGCTATTACTGGGTCTGTGCTCAAAAGGCATGCTTGGCTTAAGGAGCAATCTTTGCCTGATCATGTTAAAGCTAAATTGTTGGATGCTCCTTTAAATCAGGACCGGCTGTTTGGCAACAAGGCTGAGGAAGTTCTTAAAAAGCTGGAAGATAAAGCTAAATCTATGCAAACTGTTAAAGATTTTTTTACAAGTTCAGCCTCCTAGATTTAATATGCACTGGGCCTCTAAGAATTGGTCCTTTCCAGCCCCTTCCAGGTCTTCTCAAGCCAAACCCAGACACAGCAAAACCACCAGGTTTCAGTCCCAGGGGGACACACAGAACTAAGCAGTGGGAGGCATCCACTTCCAAATCAGGGAATAATAAGACTCCCCCCCCCCCTATGGTAAACTGTCTCAATGACTTCCTTTTAAAATTTCCAAGCACTTAATAACTGACTGCCCTTTTGGGGAGAAAGATTGCTCTTCATGCAAAGAACTGGGAACTCATTACCCAGGACAGATGGGTTTTAAATATAGTGTCCTAGGGATACAGATTTCAATTCCACACGTTGCCACTAAGCGGGTGGCCGGACCTACCCCCAAATCAGTGGGCAGATGCCCCAAAACAAGTACTTTCTCTCTTAAGCTTGGGGGCTATTCATCTGGTTCCAGAAGAGGAAAAGGGACAATGTTTCTACTCAAGACTTTTCCTGGTACCCAGAAAAGACAGTTCATGGCATCGTATCTTGGACCTGTCTACTTTAAACACCTTTTTGGAGATTCCAAAATTCAAGATGCTGACTCTTCACCAATTACTCCCTATGCTAGGCAAAGATGCCTGATTGGAAACACTAGATTTAAAAGAAGCATACCTGCACATCCCAATCAGGGAATCTTGCAGAAGATACCTATGCTTCAAAGCAGGCTACACGCACTAATCAGTTCTCTGCACTGCCCTTTGGCTTATGTACTGCGCTCAGGGTATTCACAAAGTGCCTAGCTCCAGTTATTGCTTTTTGCAGGCAAAGAAATAATCAAATATACCCATACCTGGACAATTATCTAATTCAGGCAAAAAGCCAGGGCATACGTTTGAATCATCTGGACTTTGTACAAAGGGTTCTAACTTGTCTGGGATGTACACCATAAATGAAAAGAAATCACACCTGGTACCCTGTCAACAAATTTATATTTCTGGGAGCAAGCTTGAATACAACTTCCCAGATGGCTTACCTCACGCCAGAGAAACAAATTCATTTGACAACCTACTTCAAACAAGTGGCCACGAAATCCCTGCTATCTGCAAGACAAATACTGCAAGCCTTGGGGTTTATGGCCTCCTGCATTCTTCTAATTCCATATGCAAGACTGCATATGGGGAAACTATAGTGGTATCTAAAAAGCCTATGGTGTCAACATTCTCAGGATCTAGAAACAATGATTCCTATCCTACCTTGCCTTTGCCTAGAGTTCCTTTGGTGGGCAGAGGCCTGCCGCCAAAACAAGGGACTACCTTTCACACCACCCCTTGCCGCCCAAACAAAAGCATCAGACTATGCATGGGGGGCTCACCTGGCAGGGAAGTGCATTCAGGGCAAATGGAACCCAAGTCAAATGCACCTGCATATCAATCAAAAATAAATGTTAGCTCTACAGAATGCTCTGACAGCCTTCAAGGACCACATTCTTCCAGGACAACTAATGGTAAAGGACAACACCACGGCTATGTGGTACATAAACAAACAGGGGGTACACATTCTTACCCCCTCTGCAGACTAACCATGGCATGGTGGAACACAGCCTTGAGCTACCAAGGGCACCTACAAGCTCAATTCCTACCAGGAAAATTAAATACACTGGCAGACAGACTAAGCAGAAACCTCATCGACCCACATAAGTGGAAACTGGAACCAAGGATTTTCAACATGTTGCCAAGCAAATGGGGGAGCCCAGATATAGACCTGTTTGCCTCTCCCCAGAACTACCAATTGGACAAATTTTGCACAAGGACACCCCACAAACGAGCTTGGAAAGTGGATGTTTTTCCCTTCAGCTGGAAAAACCTATCAGTTTATGCCTTCCCCCCTCTGCCTCTGCTGTCCAAAGTACTACTAAAAATCAAACGGGACAAACCAAGGATGATTTTGATTGGTCCAGACTGGCCGCGCCAATACTAGTGCCCCTTTCTGAGCAGTGTGTCACGGTTAGCCCCATGGCACCTGCCTCAGACTCCTTCCCTGTTGTCTCGGCAGGAAAACCAGATTCTGCACCCTCAGCTTCTAACGCTGAACCTTGCAGCCTGGCTAATTACATAATCTCTCCTTTACCATCCCTCAATAAACCTGTGATGACCTGTGATGGATATTTTAGAGGCAAGGAGGACTAGTACTATAAAATCTTATGCTGAAAAATGGAAAAGATTCTGTGCCTGGAACCAATCTTTAGGGATGAGCACAGCAGCATCCAATTTACCTCAAATTTGACAATACTTAACTGAGATGCTTTACAAGGGCTTGTCTTTTTCCTCCATTAAAATCCACACCTCAGCCATTTCAGCTCATTAGAACACAGAACCTCCCCTCTTCTCTCACCCATTGCTCAAGCAGTTCCTCAGAGGGGCCAAAAATTTGAGACCACCCAGGAGAGCTCCAACCCCAGCATGGGACCTTAACTTTGTCTTGGAGAAACTCACTCTACATCCTTTCGAGCCAACTGC
>NC_056748.1:813380158-813382658 GCF_019279795.1 Protopterus annectens | reverse complement strand
CTCACACAAAGACATACTCGGGGGCTCTGATCAAAAATTTACCAAAACAGCAGAGGCCACCAAAGCAGACACCCAAACAACTACCACCTCACGACCCAACACATGCAACACATAGACCACACAGTCAGTGTCAAACAGTCAAACAGTCACAGCCCTTAAGGCCAAACAAAATGCCAGACACACTTGTCATTGGTGATTCCATAGTCAGACACACTGACGTCCCGCTCACCAGACTGAGTAAAGAGAAGGTCACAGTAAGCTGCCTGTCGGGCGCTAGAATCCGCCACATAACGCAAGCACTCAGGTCTCTCAACAGCAGGTACAAGTACGACTCAGTCATTGTCCACGCTGGTGTCAATGACCTGAGACATACCTCCTTGGACTACATGAAAAGGGACATCGAGGAGCTCTCTGATTATGTAGCCCAGGCAGGAATGACCCTGACCTTGAGCAGTATCCTACCTTCACCTAGAATGATGCCACAATACAGTGATAAGGTGATCAGCTTTAATAATTGGCTTAAATTCTGGTGTCATTCAAAGGGGATCCAATGTCTGTCTGCCTGGGATGACATGCTGGACAAGCCACGCTGCTTCGCAAGGGACGGCTTGCACCTGTCACCCCTGGGCTTCCGGATATTGGCAAAGGCTCTTGCCACTCCCATATTGCCTTTTTTAAGCAAGGCTCAAATTCTAAACCTACCACCCTAGAACACCAAAAAGGAAAAAAACTATGGGTAATGCTGCTCAATGCCAGAAGTCTCAATCTCAAGATGCACTTTTCGAGGCCCTTCTCAATATGGAGAACATCGATGTCTGTGCTCTGACAGAAACCTGGTTCAAGGCTCCTGAGAGCACCCCAGCACTAACGGGTTTCACCTCATATCATGCGTTCCGGCCCCAAAATCCGGACAACACCAAGAAAGGAGGGGGGGTGTCCATATTCATAAAGGACATCCACACCTCAAGGTTGGTGGCAACGCACGATGCATCGGAGTCCATCCAGGTGCAATTAACCATAGGCAAGACTGCTCTGCAATTTGTAGCATGTTACAGGCCACCCTCTCAAACTCAGGAACCTCACATGGCCTTCCTGAAAACATTGGAGGGGATAAATGCATCTCCAAACACCATCATACTAGGTGACTTCAACTACCCTAATATAGACTGGGAACACTACTCAAGCCCAAACACTCTAAACCAAAGATTCCTGGAGTTCATAAACTCAAATGCCATGGAACAACTAGTCACCATCCCCACAAGAGGAGAAAACATACTTGATCTCATCATCACGAACATGGGATCAAAATGTTCAACACCGGAAGTATACCCTCACTGGTGAGATCAGATCATAAACTAATCTCGCTGGAGGTCCTCATCCCACCCCCCCCACCTGAAACAAAAAAGACCACAGTGAAAAACTTCTCAAAAGCCAATTTCACACTTCTAAAAACTAGTGTGGTCTCCTTTAAGGCCCCTGAGCCAGTGATAAACATTACTCAAACCACTGAATCACTTACAAATGCCTTCTACCAGCACCTACAGGACTGCATGGATCAGGCAATCCCAAACAAAACTAAGACTCTCTGTATCAAAGGCAAGCGTCCAGTCTGGTGGACCCCAGCCATAAACAAGCTCTACAACAAAAGGAGGAAGCTACTACAAGATAGAGCAAAATCCTTGAAAGGTAAGACACCTTTGATCATTATAAGTAAAAACTAAGAGCTCTCATAAAATCATCCAAGGCAAATTTTGAGAGAAAAATCGCCAAGGACTCTAAAGACAATCATAAGGCCTTCTTTAGCTATGTTAGAAACCTAGGAGGAAACTCCCAGATATGCTCAGAATTAGTTCAAAATGATGTGAAAATTACTGAACCTACACACATTGCCAATATACTGGCTGACGGGTTCAGTGCAAACTTCTCCCCTCCCCAAAGGAGAGATATCTATTCCAGAGGATTGTAGCCCCCAAACATCTCCAACGCCCAGGTGAGAACTGCCCTCACTAAGGCAAAAAACACAGCATCCATGGGACCGGATGGTGTCCCCGGCTGTGTGCTTCACGAACTCAACTAGGAATTTAACCCACAGTTAGGACAGCTGTTTAATCTTAGCCTCACCTCAGGATACGTACCCAAGGAGTGGCGCACGGCGACTATGGTCCCACTTCATAAGGGCGGTGCCTCCACAGACCCTGGAAATTACCTCCCCATTAGCTTGACAAGCCTTATCTGCAAAGCCATGGAGAGGATCATAATGGAACTCATAAATAAAGACATAGGGAACGTGCAGACTTTGGATCCAACCCAGTTTGGCTTTGTCAAAGGCAGATCCTGCCTCTTAAACTTGGTTGACTTTTTCGAGACCGTCACCAAGGCCATTGATGAGGGAAAGGCAGTCCATACAGCCTACCTCGACCTGGCAAAGGCCTTCAACACAATACCCCACTCAGGTATCATCGAAAAACTCATCAGCTTGAATGTAAACCCATACATCACA
>NC_056748.1:813297658-813375158 GCF_019279795.1 Protopterus annectens | reverse complement strand
AAAAATCCTGTTCCCTCTGATAAAGAGGCAAGGGCTTTGGATAGATGGGGAAAGAAAGTGTATACTTCTTCCACTTTAGCCATGAGGCGTTGAATTGTCAGTTTCACATGCTAAAATATCAAAATTATCTCCTTTCACAATTGAAATCTAAGGTGGATGCTCTGGCGGAAGGTATTGAGTGTAAAGAGTTGCTGGATTTAGTTCATGTGTCTGAACAAGTGGGTAAGCATTCTTTGCAATGTGGTTTTGATGCTGTGCAGGCCTCCTCGAGGGTGGCTGCCACTGGTTCTGTTCTTCGCAGGCACGCTTGGTTGAGGATCAGAATTTAGCTGAGCATGTTAAGACAAGGATTTTGGATGCTCCTTTACAGTCTGATGTGTTGTTTGGTTCGCCTGTGGAAGCAGTTTTAAAGAAAATGGAGGGCAAGGCTAAATCTATGCAGACTGTTAAAGATTTTTTGCAGGTGCAGCCTCCAAAGTTTAGCAGAAATTGGCCTTCTAAGGGATGGACATATCCTGCTTATGATTCCCAGTCTAGGGGTAGGTCTAGACGTGGTAGGGGCAGAGCTCAAGGTTCTTTTAGGCCTAGAACAGGGAGTTCTCCTGCTCAGACTTCTGGTGAGGGCAGGGGTCAGTCCTTTCGTAAACAGACCCAATGACCTGCCTTTTCAGCTGCCAGTACATTCTCGTCTGGCAGCTCCTTTGGGAGGAAGACTGTCTCTTTTCAAAGAAAATTGGGATTTAATTACTCAAGACAGATGGGTTTTGGATATCATTCACCACGGTTACAGGTTTTATTTCCATACCTTGCCCCTTTCAAAGGCATGCCAGACGTTCCTCCTCCACAAAGGAAAGAGGCTCACAAGCAAATTTCTCTGTTACTCCAAATAGGGGCCATTCAGCCAGTCCCTGTACCAGAAAGGGGCCTAGGATTTTATTCTCGCCTGTTCCTAGTACCAAAGAAGGGGAACACGTGGAGACCAATTTTGGATTTATCTATCCTCAACACTTATCTGGACATTCCCAAGTTCAAAATGTTGACGTTACAACAGCTTTTACTTCTGCTGGGCAAAGATCACTGGATGGTAACTTTAGATCTCAAGGAAGCTTACCTTCATGTGCCTATAAGACTAAGTTGCAGAAAGTATCTGCGTTTCGAGCTGGAAATTCTCATTATCAGTTCTCTGCATTGCCCTTTGGCTTATCTACTGCCAGAGTATTCACAAAGGTTCTGGCTCCAGTGATAGCTTACTTCAGGCTAAAAGGAATTCAAATCTATCCTTATTTGGATGACTGCCTGATTCTGGCTCAAGAAAAGGAAGACCTTCTACAGCATTTGGAATATGTCATAGCAGTGCTAAGATGCCTAGGGTATTCTGTGAACGAAATAAAGTCCAGTCTAGTACCCTCTCAAGACATGTGCTTTCTGGGTGTGAGACTGAATACAGCAGCCCAGATGGCCTTTTTAACCCCGGACAAACAAAAGAATCTTTCCAGTTACTTCCATCACCTATCTCTTCAGTCCGGGCTGACTGCAAGGACAGTCCTTCAAGCCTTAGGGTTCATGGCATCTTGTATTCTGGTGCTTCCCAATGCCAAACTGCATATGAGGAAGCTGCAATGGTATCTCAAAAATGTATGGACACAGCACTGCCAGGATTTGGACACTGTCATTCAAATATAATACCTTGCATTCAAAAAGAATTTTTGTGGTGGGCTCAGGAATGTCACCTAAACAAGGGACTCTCTGTGACCCGGCCAGAGGCGAGTCAGATTTTAATGACAGATGCCTCAGACATTGCTTGGGGAGCTCATCTAAATGGAAAGTGGATACAAGACAAGTGGCCTGCCAGACTACAGCATCTACATATCAACATGAAGGAGATGTTAGCAGTCCAGTTTGCATTAATGGCTTTCAAGGAGTTACTTCTTCCAGGGCAGGTGTTGATTCTAACAGACAACACAACTGTCATGTGGTACATCAACAAACAAGGGGGAACACATTCTTATCCTCTATGCAGGCAAGCAATGATTTTATGGGAAACTGCGCTCAGCTTGCAACTAACTCTTCAGGCAAGGTTTCTGCCGGGAGCACAGAACTCCTTAGCAGATGTGTTAAGCAGACAAATCATGGATCCCCACGAGTGGAAACTGGATCTTCATGTATTTCAGAGATTGACAGTGTCATGGGGAACTCCAGACATAGATCTGTTCGCTTCTCCACTAAACCACCAGCTGCCAAAGTTTTGCACAAAGGGGTTTCATCACACAGCTTGGAAAGTAGATGCTCTTTCTTTCAGTTGGAAAAATCTTCATGTGTATGCCTTTCCACCTCTGCCTCTTCTTCCAAAGGTGCTCTAAAGGTCAGACAAGACAAGCCAAGGATGATTTTAATAGCTCCAGATTGGCCTCGGCAACACTGGTACCCACTACTAAGGAGTTTGGTAAGGAAGCCTCCATGGCCTTTACCTTTGATTCCACATCTGTTATCTCAGAAGGACGGTCACCTGCTCAATGTCAAGCTTCACTCTCTTCATCTAACAGCCTGGCATATTCTGTTTTGAAACACAGCAGGTCTCAACTTCCTCAACAAGTTTTAAATGTGATTATGGAGGCCAGAAGACCTAGTACAAGGAAAGTGTGCAAAGAAAAATGGAAGAGATTTTTATTTTGGAGTGCAGCAAAGAATTTGGAGATTTTGGAGCCTAATTTGAGTGTGGCTCTTCAATATCTTACTGAGTTATTGGACAAAGGTTTGTCCTTCTCTTCCATTAAGATTCATGCTGCAGCAATTTCAGCTCACTATGATTGTGACCCACCATTGTTTTCGCATCCTTTGTTCAAGCAGTTTCTTAGAGGGGCAAAGAATATAAGACCCCCACGTAGAGCTCCTACTCCTGCTTGGGATCTCAATTTTGTGTTGGAAAAACTTACTCTACAACCTTTTGAGCCTGCGGCTACTGCTGAATTGAAATACTTGTCATGGAAGACTGCTTTTTTGTTGGCTATTACTTCTGCAAGAAGGGTTTCTGAGTTGCAGGCCCTTATGGCAGTAGAGCCCTTTTTGATTTTCCATAAGGATAGGGTATCATTACGTACTAATCCTTCCTTTATGCCTAAGGTGGTTTCTAGTGTGGCTTTAAACCAAACTATTCATTTGCCTACTTTCTATGCAGATCCCCAAAATAAGGGGGAAAAGATTTTGCACACTTTAGATGTACATAGGCAGTTGCGTTATTATTTAAGCAGGACTAAGGATTTCAGGCAGTCTCAGCAGTTGTTTGTTTCTTTTGCTTTGAGTTCTCAGGGCAAGCCTGTGTCTAAGCAAACTATTTCTAGGTGGATTGGGTTTTGCATTTCATTTTGTTATTCCCATCATGGCAAGGAGATTCCAGCTGGGATTAGGCCTCATTCCACTAGGGCTACTGCCACTTCAACAGCATTTCTAAGGGGGGTGGCAACTAAGGATATTTTGGAGGCAGCTACTTGGAGTTCAGTGCATACTTTCTCTAAGCATTACCACCTTCCTCTCTACTCTAAATCTAGGGCTGGTTTTGCCACAGCTATTTTGCAAGGCATGTTGACAGCTCCTGCTTCTTTATGATTTGCCAGCCTCCCTTACCTCTGCTTTGGGATTCTACCCAATGGTTAGGACTGCAGCAATGTGTAATGAAGAACATAGTACAGTTTTGTACCTACCATAAATGTAGATGTTCGAGGATACACATTGCTGCAGTCCAATTTACCCTCCCTCCTTCCCCTCTGTGTTTAGGGGTGGTGGTGTGGGTTAGGATATACTCTTGTACATTTGTATATATGTTTGGTGCAGGGTTTTTTGGTTTTTTTTTTGGTTTGGGCCTTGTCTTTTTAGGGTCTTCTGACATCTGGGGCAAGAAAAGACTGAGGATATGACGTCGGTCATGCGCATTAGTACCCTGACGTCCTGACATCAGTCTAATGCGCCTTGACCGACGTCAGCCATATACTTTGGTATTCGGGCCGACTGGACAGCGGACTACCCAATGGTTAGGACTGCAGCAATGTGTATCCTCGAACATCTACATTTATGGTAGGTACAAAACTGTACTTTTTAATAGGTCTTTGCAACGCTGCTAAATCCAGGTAGTTTTTATTTTTTTATTTATTTTACATTTGTTTACTGAGATAGTCCGACTGGACGCAGGTCCATTTACAGCATAGGCCCAGGGAGAAAAGCTGCATAACATTTTAGTTCTAGTTTACGTTGTGTTCACAAATCAAATGTTCAGACATAGATTCTGTCCAATTTTTGATAAGTTCAGAACATTTCAATAAGTTCAATACTCAGATGATCAAACATAGATTATGTACAATTTATAAGTTCAGCACATCAAATGTTCAGGTGTAGATTTTGTACAGTTCATAATTAAGTTCAGCAGATGGAAATTGTTGTACATTGTCAAAACAATACTATATATATCAGACAGTGAGAGTAGAAATTGTGGTCAAAAGAGATATGTTTGAATGTTATGTGATGCATGGGCATATCCATGTATTCATGAGGTGGGCTTTTAGAGAGCTGTTAAAGATATTGGGTGATGTAGCTGAGTTAAGGTTAGGGGGAAGGTTATTCCAGTTTCTTGCTATGCTATGGGAGAATAGTGCTTGTCCTGCATAGTTGTTGGCTTTGGTGATAGTGTTTTTTTTCTGAAGTGCGTAGGGATTGATTTGATGTGTGCTTGGTTACTAACTAAGAGATTGGGTTTTTAGTGGATAGTTCAAAATATTGTAGGCAATTGTTAGTTGATGATAGTTGATTAGTTGGGGTAGTTCTAGCCATTGCAGTTTACATAGTGCATGACAATGGTGTGATTTGTAGTTGGATTTAGAAGCAAATCTGGCGATTTTATTGTAGCGTGACTGGACTTGTTCAAGGTCCTGTTTTCTTATGTGTGTAAGGATTGGAACAGCGTACGTTAGAGTAGATAGAAGGTGTATTTGGGCAAGTGTGTGCTTGGTCATTTAGGAATTTTTTGTGTCTATAGTGTTCCCAATTTTTTGTGGACTTTTTTTTATGGTTTGTGCTGTATGTACATCAAACAATAGTTTGTTTTCTATTTCCACGCCAAGGAGTTTGGTATGGTTTGTGGGTAAGATGTTGGTACCAATTTTTGGCAGTGATTGTAAGGTTGTTTGATAGATTTTGATTTTCTAGGTGTGAAAATGAGTAGTTTGGTTTTGTTGGGATTAAGAATTAGTTGTATCTGGGTAATCCAGTTTTCTACCGAGGTGAAGTTTTTGAAAGGTTGTGAGTGATGGTGCCGATCAGATGAGAGTGGAGTCATCTGCGTATTGTATGAGTGAGGCATTTTGGGTGGAGGTCTGGAGGCTGGTAGTGAAAATGGAAAAAAGTAGTGGTCCTAATATTCAACCCTGTGAGACACCTATGGTTGTAGGTAGTAGTGGTGATAGTGTATTCTGCCACTGAACAGGCTGCTGTCTGTCTGATAAGTAGCATTTAAACCATGCAATAGTGGAAGGGGAAAAGCACAGGGAAGACATGGAGTCCAGTAGCATGGTGTGTGACACCATGTCAAATGCTTTGGATAAGTCAAGAAATATTGCTGTTACAAATTTATTTCTGTGATGGTTCACTATGTTTGTAAAGGTCAGAAGAGCGGTAGTAGTGCTATGGTGTTGACGGAAGCCATGTTGAGTGGGTGACAGTAGGTTGTTAGAGTTTAGGATTTGTACAATTTGGGAGTGTATACATCTTTCAAGTATTTCGGATAATGGGGATAGGATGGCTATTGGTTGGTAGTTGGAGAACTCGTATAACAGTTTCCTCCTTTGTGGATAGGGATGATGATAGAGATTTTCCATAGTTTAGGGATGTAGGCTTCCTGTATGGAGTGTTTTATTAGGATGGATTTTGGGTATGAGAGGGAGTCAGCTGTCATTTTTAGGAAGTCAGCAGGTAGGTTGTCTGCAGCAAGGGTGGTTGGTTTGAGTTTTTATAGGAGTTTTTTTAATAGTACTGGTGGGGACAGGAGAGAGAGTGTGAGAGAGGAGATATTGTTAAGGGGCTTGCTAGGTGGGGTTGGGTGGTAGATTTTGGGGATCTGAGGGGACAGTGATAGAATTGTGAGTGAAGTGTTGGTTAAATTGGTATGCAATGTCTGTGGTGTTGTTGTTATTGGTGGTGGGAGTTGGGGTGGATGTTTTTCCAGGGTTAAGTAGGGAGTTGATAGAATTCCAGAATTTTGTGGGTCTCTTGTGTGCTTGGTGTGGCTGGTGAGGAAATAGTTTTGTTTATCAAGTATGGTTTGTCTTTTTGCTTGGTTTCTTAGGTTTTGGTAATTTTGTTTGTTTAGGTTGGTATTGTCTTTTCCAGGATTTCCATGCTCTATCTCTGGCTTTTAGTAGGTCTGTTGAGTCCCTGCTTAGCCATGGAGCATAGTTTGACTTGACTCTGATCTTTCTCATGGGTGCAGCTGAGTTGAGGATGCTAGTGAAAGTGTTGTTGAAATAGTCTACGGCTTGGGCTAAGTCGTTTTAGTAGTGGATTCCAATTACAGTGTTTAAGGGTGTAGTTTAGTTCCTGTGTATTTAGTTTTCTGTTATCTCTGATTTGTCTAAAGATAATTGGGTTGGTTATGTTGGAGCGTTTTTGCAGGAGGAATGTAGGGAGGTGGTCACTCAGGGTGTCTGGTAGACATCCAGTGTGATGGTAATGTTTTGGGTAGTTTACTAGTGTCCAGTCTAAGATTGATTGTTTGTGTGATCTTTTGTCTACTCTAGTAGGTTCTTGAATGAGCTGGGTAAAGCCAAAGAGATTAATATGGTTGGTGGGGTTGTTGGAGTTGCAGGCTAACCAGTTTGTATTCAAGTCACCTAAGAGAATGGTTTCATTGGGAAGTTTGACTGAGATCCATTGTAAGAATTCTTCTATGGTGGTAGAGTTGTTGCCTTTGGGAATGTAAGTACAGATTATGTTGATTTTTTTGGTATTGTTTATGGCTAGGGTTGAGATTATGGTTTCTGCGTTTTGAAATGCTGGGGGGTGGGATATCAAGGGGTTTTACTTTGATTGTATTTTTAGAGTATGGCTACTCCTCCTCCCTTTTTGTTTGGCCTGTCCTGCCTTATAATGTTATATCCTGGTGGTAGAATTTCTTCGTTTTGGATGGTGGGTTTTAGGCAGGTTTCAGTGATAGTTAATATATCTGGGGAGTAATGTGTTATGAAGGCTTGGAAATCAGGAAGTTTGTTAGACTTCTGGTATTTATATTAATGATTAGAAGGTCTGACTTTTGTTTGGGTGGGAGTAGGGGGTTGTTTGATCCTGGGTTTGGGTGGATGTCTCCTGATATGAGCAATTTTATTGTGATCAGTAATATGTGTGTTATATTTTGTGTTGTTTTTATATGGTATTTAACTGATATCTTACCAGGATGTGTTGTTAGTTGTGTTTTGTAGATAAATAACATTAGGCTGTCTTGAAATAGTCTAGCTGTAATGGGTAAATGTGTGTGATTGTTTGGTTTATTGTATGCTTGCGTTGAATCGTGAATTGTATTATGTAGTGAGGTGCTAGAATGAGGGGATGTGAACTATGTTAAAGTTATCAGTGCTAGTAGTAGGCCTCCTAAGGTGGTTTTCATTTTGTTTTACTTAGTTTTGTAGGAAGATGTTAGAGTAGGTGTAAGTAAAGTTGTGTGTGGTGATGAAGTGAGAGGCTAGGGGTGTGTCAGGTAATTGGTAATTAGAATGAGTGTGTGTGGTAGAGGAGATTGGTTGTTTTTGGTTGGGGGTGTGGTTTGGGTAAATAAATGTAGAGGTGCTGGGGGTGGTTGGAATTTGGGGGTAGAGTAGGGAAGCGGAGTGAGCCCGAAGGGCGAATGTAGCTGGGCAGAGCCAGGAAGTGGTGTATCAGGAGTCAATCAGTTTATTCAGTGAGTTTGTCCACTGGACAAATCCCCCAGGTAAGTAGTAATCTTCTTTTGGGAACACTATTTGTAGTGCTACAATCCTGCCCATGTTCTGGGATAGATTCCACTTACAGGTGTAGTTAAGGGGAGTTTGTTTTAGAGAGGTTGGTTTGTATTTTCTACAAATGAATACTGGAGCTTAGATCTGCTCGTTGTTAACGAGCAAGGAGATTTTAAGCTCTGTTTTGCTGCCATCTAGTGGCGTAGAGGGGAAAAAACATTAAATGTACTAGCGTACGTTGTTTAACACCAGAAAAAAGAAACCAAGTTGGTAGTGTGGGTGTGGTGGACACCCTCAGGGTAGTTCTGCAAGTCTGCCGGTCCTCTTACAGACTTCTAGGTCTAAACTAATTAAAGAACAAAAACTATTAATCAAATAGAAAGTTAAAAACAAACACCGCTGAGCAAAACAATGGAGGATTGCAGTCTCATTTAAATCACAAGTAGCTCCTAAATCCAATAGCCAATGATGTAAATAATCCAAGTGCAGGCGAGGTATGTAAAATGCAGGTTTATTAATAAAAAGAGGTGAGCGCTTTCGCATGAGCTTCTTCAGACCTATACAACTAAACTGTCTGTAAACATCAGTTTAAAAAGCCAAAATGGCGCCAAAATCCTGTCCATTATTTAAAGGTACATGGCTCATTAAAAATATCATGTAAAAAAGTCATATATAAAATTCCTATACACCATCATAAAACAGTACGGCATTTCAAAACAAAGCCATTCATATTCATATCCATTATTGGAATAAATAAATCAAAAGTATGTGTGACAGATGGGGGGGGGGGGAATTTTAGTAACATAACTATCAAAACATTGACAGAGCATCTATGCATATAAAGGTTCAAAAAGACCCTACTGGCCACAAAGTAAAAACTCTTCATAGCCTCTTAACATCTTTTGGACAATAACCTTCTTGATTTCAGCAAAGGTCGCAGGGGAACCCTTCCATTGAGACCTGGGGTGATATCTGCCCTAAACTTAATAATCCAATGGATTTCCCTGGTCTCTGTATAATTGTTAATGTCCCTCTCCTGTATGTCCTTGAGATCTGTTCCAAGATCCTGAACTTAAAAGCGATGCTCTTGACCTTTGTCATTAGTGTGTTTGGATAGTGCATTATGTGTAGTACCTCTCCTTGTGTGGTATACATGCTCACGAATCCTATCCCTCAGTGTCCTATTGGTCTTGCCTACATAGTAGGCTGGACAGACTGTGCAGCAGGCTAGGTAAACTACATCTCTGGACATACAATTGCCCTCGTCCTGATGTAGTAAATACCGAACCATATGGATATCGGAAGACAGGGTCGGTTTCTATATATGAACAAAATTGCATTTGTGCATGTGGTCATGTAGGGACCCAACAAAGCAGGTGGATCATTATGGACCCTTGGGTAGCAGAGCAAACTCTTTAAGTTCTTTTTATTCCGGTAAGCGAATCTAGGTGGTACCTGTAAGGCTCTTAATAGTTGGGTCAACTGATAAAGCGTGCCAATGCTTAGAAAATATCTTTAAGTGTACCTACATCCCTGGTGTAAAAATGGCAAATGCAATTCCATTCTCCATATTTGAACCGCCCTCTTGGCTATCCAAGCCATCACTGGCCTCTCCAGCGTATATTTCAACAGCACCATCTGAGAAATATGGTTTCTCTGTCTATCCTCAGATCTGCAATGCCCGCCATCCCTCTGGAGATATCTAAGTGGTCATAGCCACGTTCCCTCAATTTGCTGCTAAGGTCTCCTAATTCACTTGCCAGATGACTGTCTAGGGTGTATATCTAGACATCCGCATTGATTGTCCCTTCACTATGTTCTTGTATACATAGCCAGGATGCATGCTCGAGCGATGCAGCAGTGTATTCCTATAGCAGGTCTTGCGATAAACACCCGTGTTGACTATCCCACAGGGTAATTTATCAACAAAGACATCTAAAAAAGGAATAGTGGTCTTGACCAATCCATAGTAAACTTCAGAAAGGTGACAGACATGTTGATCTGTGTAAGGACTCTAATTGTATTGTAGAGCCACTCCACACAAGGAAGAGATCATCCACAAAACGCCTATAGAATGGTACTGACTCCTGAAACAAACTATTCTGAAACAAGAAGCTATGTTCCCACTCTGCCATCACCAAGTTGGTAGCTATTGGCACAGGAAGTGCCCATAGCTCGCCATCCTTCTGAAAAATCTTGTCATGGAAACAAAAAAGATTGGATTCTAAAATAATAGCCAACAACATAAGAATCAAATCAACATCATACTTCAGAGGGAGGTCGGTTCTCCTCAGATATGCACCTACCATTGCTCTACCTTCCTCATTGGGTATAACCGTAAATAAGGACTGAACGTCCATGGTGACCCATATGAGGTCTTCAATTCCAGAACAAGTGTTGATATATTGGTAGAAATCCAACAAAAACTGTCTGGTATCCTTGAGAATGAACCTATTGGCATCAACCAAAGGTCTGAGTTGTGCCTCAACAAAAAGTGACAGGGGTTCAGTTGACCACCCTCTCCCTGCAACTATGGGTCTAAGAGGTGGACGTAGTGAATCCTTATGGATCTTTGGGAGACCCTGAATGGTAGGTAATAGGGGATGAACCACATTGAAAAATTCATATAGAGAAGTATCAATGACACCATTATCAAAAAGACCAAATAATATGGAGCGTATGCTCTCAATGATGCTGTCCACCCTATCATTGGTGATAGGAACATAAAACTTGTCATCAGCCAACATTAGTAGCATATCATTATTATACCTGTCCATGTCAAAAACTACAATCCCACCTCCTTTGTCTGCGGGTCGGATAATAATCTCCCTGTTGTTACGTAGAGTCCAAGGCCCTCGTTGTATAAGGCTGAGGTTATATTTCCTTCTCCTGTTGCCAGATTCTGACCCATTCAACCTATATATCTCATCTTCTACCAGTTTGCTATATGCAACCAGAGGGTGTATCGGAGGAGGAATGTACTAGGTGTCCTAAACACAGTGGTATTAGCCTTCATCTCTGTGCTGTTGAAGAAAACCTTCAGGGACAAATTCCTGACAAAAAGCTTAAAGTCTCTTAAAGTCTCTTCGTATCTACTATCTGAGGTTGGAATAAAAGTGAGACCCTTAGAGAGGACTTGTGACTCATGTTCAGTCAAAACATGACTAGACAAATTGAACACGAGTCCTAATGCTTCCCCTACCACATTTTCTTGATTGTCCGGTTGGATGGGCGATCCGGAAAGTTTCCTCTTGTACCTCCCTTGGCATTCTGGAGCGACTTCTCCTCGTTCGTAGGCACCCTGATGGGAAAAGGGTGTCTGCCATCCCTCTGGAGGGAGAATGGTGAAAAGTGGAATCCAAGGGAAATGGGATCCCGTCCATCAGGATCTCTACTCGATGCATAGGAGGAAACTTTCCTCCTAACGACTGGTTCAAGAAGCGGGACAGTTGGTTCAGCCCTGCTGACTAAAGATTCAGCCCTTCTTACTGAATCAGCATTGGCATCCAAGTCGGTGGTAGCTGTCGGCTCCAGCACAGAGTCCGTTCCGATGGGTACAGCGTTGGCAACGGTACCTGCACGACCAACTTGGTCTGTGGGGATGGCTGGGCCAATGTTGCTGTTGGAGCCAGTGTGATCGTTGTCCAGGCATGAGCATGTTTACAGACAGTTTAGTTGTATAGGTCTGAAGAAGCTCATGCGAAAGCGCTCACCTCTTTTTATTAATAAACCTGCATTTTACATACCTCGCCTGCACTTGGATTATTTACATCATTGGCTATTGGATTTAGGAGCTACTTGTGATTTAAATGAGACTGCAATCCTCCATTGTTTTGCTCAGCGGTGTTTGTTTTTAACTTTTTATCTTTGAGCTTGTTGTTCCGTTGAGCATTCACTCCACTGGTCCTCTTTATTCATTATATATTAATCAAATAGGCCATAGGCTGTAACCTACACTGTGCGTTTGAGGATGCTTCCTTGTTGTCCAGTACTTTGGGAGCTTGTTAGGATTATTCTGTATTTGTAGAGTTTCTGGGTGTGGGGAACAGCTCAAACTAAAAAATGAGCTTTCAGACTGTAAAAAAGAAGAGATTAGAAGTTATGCTTAAAGGAGAGTGAAAGTAAGGTGGAGAGAATTGCTAGAGGGTGAAGAGCAGAAGCAGAGTTGAGCATGCGGGTATGGGCAGAGCAGGTTCAACACATAATCAATAACATTTGTTTTGTCGATTTGCTAGGTAGAGTAATGTAGAGTAATGTGAAAGGTAGAGTAGAGATACATCTATAGTATCGCATATAACATTTTACACCTTCTGCTTTTCAAATTAAAAAAATTAAAAAAGTTTAAAAAAAAAGTGGCCAGGTAAAGGTACAGATTAGCAGTGCTTAGTTAATTCAGAGCTACCATTGCCGTACATTAATCAGAGCTATGATTCAGATGTTTGCAAAAAGATGGTGAAATGTTGCCCTTACCTTAGCAAAGAATAGGACCAAACGAGCCTTGCTAGTCTTTTAAATAGTGGCAAAAACCTTTAACCATGTTACAACTGTTCTAAAGTTTTACTGCTTTCAATGAGTAAGTACGGCAATTATAGTTTGTAACAGTGACAAAGCAAAAAAAGGACTACAGTAGATATTAACACTCTTCACTTGTAGTTATAGTAAAAGACAATTACTCATGCTAGCAGGCATGTATCCCTGACTTACGCTACAAATACGGCATCAACAGTCACAACGTTGCCCTGGACTAGTACGCTGGCTCTGTTGTGCCTATGCGTGAGGATCAGAACCTACTTAACACGCATATATTAAATAGATATTTACGTACATAAACATAGTATCCGCAAATGAAATCCGTACATAAATGCTTATATATTGCAGTTATAGCCAGCAGTTTTAACAGAAATAACAATGGAAGTACTAAAATAAATCAGCACTTTAAAGACCGAGGGGATGTCTTAGTTAGGGAAAATAGTATTTAAAAATGGCGCCGCCTCAATCCCCAAAGACCTATTGTGTATATGTTGTTCTTCTGTACACTTCTAGCAACTTTTAGTAATACCTTCTGCTGGAATAGAAAAAATACCTACTTATCTGTGAATAGAGTATAAAGGGTGCAACATTACAGCTGCTTAGATGTCTGCTGCTGTTTATTGCTTGCTACTCCTATGAATTTGTTGGAGGATCAGGCTCTGCAATGAGCTGTTGTGTACAGTAGATACTACTGGTTCTTTGCTACTGTTAAGCAAAAAGGGTTTAAAAAAAAAGGTTTGCAGAGATTGCTAATGGATTCTTGTCACTGTCATTTCAGAAACCCATATATCCACTGGTGAAGCAGATGTGAGTTTCTAGTGCCTTAAACGACTGCCCATTCCTGCTGTATTGCTTGCAGGGGATGATTAACTCTCTTTTTCTGATGATGCCTGTAATAGCTGCACTTGAGGCAGTTTGTCCCGCTTTTGTACCCCATGCTTGCTACAGTTTTCAGCAGGGGCTGCTACCTGGTTTTTGTGGTCATCCAGCTAAAATAATCTTCTCTACCCTGCCTCCACTCCCCAGATAGGTATGTCCATTCTTCCCATGCAAGTTTTTTTAGAATGCAGAGCTGCTAATTGATCGTGGGTCTGTTGGGTCTTAAAACTTTATTCTTGTATGCTACTGGTCCTGGTGTTGTCCTGAATGTATTATCTTAATGAAATTTAAAATACTTTTATGTTTTTCTTCCATTCATAACATGCCATGACTCTGAAATCAAAGTCTGAAGCAGGCAGAGGCTGAGCTGAATCTTGTGTTCAGTTGTATTTAAGTAATTGAGAGTCGAATTACTGTCTTGTGTACATTTTGCACTAGAGTATCTTGTTATAATTTCCTGATGAGTTTAATATAATTTTTCTGAAACCGAAATATGGCCTTTTATATGCAAGTAGCAAATACAGGCTTCATACGCTTTTCACTTTTAATCTGTTTTGCTGTACATTTCTTTTGGGAGTGTATAACTTCTCATGATATATATTTAATAACTTGTCATTGCAGCGGAAGTAAAAATTGTATACATTTCTGCAGAGGTTATATATTACAACCCCTCTTGCTTATTTTCTGTACCTGTGTTTGCAGGCATCCTATTTGGTAAACAACATATTTCTCTATTTCCATGCTGGTCTATTTTTTGCTACTTTATATTTGGTATGGTTGTTCTCATTAAGGATTTGCATCCAGAATCCTAGTCTCTTCTTATTTCTTTGACTTACCCCATTTCATCCTTTTCCATTTTGATCTCTAGCCTTCTGCTTGAGTTTTATGCATGAGCCTTAGCTGGGTAGCTCTAAAGCACCCCTTCAAATTTGGTAAGCCTGAACTATCTCATTCTAAGGGGATAATTGGCTTATCCCACTTGACTCTTGCCCTCTTTCCCTCCCAGATAAATTCCTTCATTTTTTTGTCATCGTTCACAACTTCGCCTCTAGTTGATAAAAGTACACTTGTCCTGTATGTAAGACTAAAGACATTTTCAGTTGTTGCATCTTATTATCCTTAATCAAGAGTTTCCAGTTTCTCCTTTTTTATTACTGTTTCATTTAGTCTTTTCCTTTATACCCTTAGCTACCATACATTATTGTTAATCCATACACCTACATTTGTTAACATGTCCCCTTAAGTGTAGACATCACAGAACAAATTGATGTGTGGCTACGTAGTTTACTGCTTTAGTATCTTCATTTATTAATAATCTAAAAAGCGTTGGTACTGTCTCTAAAGGCTACACAACACTGAAATGTCCTTCTGAATTTATCAATTACAAAATATCTGCAAATAAAGCTAACTTTTCTTTATTACCAGACCAGTTATATTGATGATTACTATGCCAGTTATATCCTTGAATTTGTGAGCCCCTTATTCTCTTAATTAAATGCCCTAAATGTAAAGCAAGTAACAAAGGGGAAAAAGACATCCCTGCTTGGTTCCTCTGTTTAAAGATCGGATGGCTGAGAGGAACGCATCTCTCTTCTTTCCTCCAGCCCTTCATATATCATCCTTATTATTTTATTTTTTTAAACTTTTTTTACGTTATTACCCTTTTATTGTATCAGGGAATGCAAATGCTACCATTCCTCTACTCCTAAAATCCTACCTAACTGTGTATGCTTTCTTTACATCAAGACCCAGCAGCAAAAGCAGTGTTTTCTTGAATTGTTGCCATCTTTGTTCTGTTAATAACAAATATTTGCTTCCACACCACATAAACACATTGATCCATATCTGTCAGGTTTGGAAATGCATTTGCTATTCTGTTGACTCGTATAGATGTAAACATTTTATAATTGTGACTTAAAACTGAAGTGGATCTATGAAGCCAGATCTTGAGGTTCATTACTTTCATTGGGTAATAACGACCACCAGCTTTCTTACAAGATGCTGGTACTCGGCCTCTCTCCTTTTTTAAATATTCACTAACACAATCTTCCAGGTCTATCACTTTCTTCCCTTCTAACTTGCAGACTTTCATAGGAAATTGAGTCTGTTTTCTGAAGACTCCTCTGATTATATTGGCTACTAATTGTTGAGCCTCTTCAGCCTCTAACCTTATCATAATTAAGCCTTCCACAAAGATTTCCATTTGTGATTTTTCTTGGTTTCCTTATTCTTCTGATCTACCCTAGCTACTGAGCAGCTCTGGCAGAAAAGTATAAAATCTGTAAATAAGGGAACCAAACCTTCAGAACTTTCTAGTCACTGAGGAAAGCTTCTCTCTTCAGGCTTTAAGTGATTGAAATTTGGCTCGCATTTTTCCAGAGCTTGGCAGATCGATATCCTGTTGGGGGGGAAATTTTCCAAATTGTAATTTTTTTGTAAGGAAAGGTTTCTTTTATATCGATGTATGGCTAGAGCTAGAACTACTATTTTTGGTGGTTTTCACTAAACATTTTCTCAAAAATTAAATTTAGTTAGGCGGCAAGAACAACTTACCAGAGTTCCACTAGCCACTTGTTTGTTACTTTTTTGATAGAGACATGGGCCTGGGTTTTAGCACCTCTGTTCCCTTTCCAAGCTGCAAGTGGAGGCAAATTAAATTGGAGGCGTTGGTCTCGATTTCTTCCCCCTTTAGGTAAGGGGGTTCTACACTTGTCAGCATCAGGGAAGGGTGCAGATGATGTTTCTTCATTAAGCCGCTCCGAGAAGCTGTGTTCCTGGGGAAGGAACTGTTCTTTACACACACCTTTTTGTAGAGGGTCTCCCAGACAAAGAAATCTGTTGTACTTAATTTGCATTAGGAGAAAATAAATTGTACAGATATTCTCACTTTTCTCTTCTAATGTCTTCATACCGGTCTGCATAACGATATGCTGCTGTCCCTAAAGCATAAGCCATCTCAGCAGATGTTCTTCGTGTTTCACTGTTGCAGTTATTACATTTGGGTAATCTGCTGGCAGGTTGCCCTCAGTCGGCCTGAATAACAAAGTCTTGGGTCCTGCATCAGTTGCTGTCTCCTCTTCCATGACGTCAGGTCATCAGGGGTATAAAACATGCAGCCGATGCCATTTTATTCAGTCTTTCTTGCCTCGTGGTGCCCGAAGCAGAAGCAGTTTGCAAGTGCCGGTCAGCCGACTCCTGAAATTTTCACATTAGAGTTTTAGAACTGAAGTCTTCAAACTAAAGCTAAGTAGCCCGTTGGGGAAACTTTTTCTTGCTCCTTACTGATGTCAGTAAAAGTTAATTGCATTACTTGTGGGAAGCAAATACCTTATAAGGATTTTCATTTGTATTGTATTCCTTGCCTAGGCCCTGATCACAACGTGCCTTGCTGTCGGTTTTGTGCTAGATTTAGCCAAAGCACTATTAAGCGTCTGTATATTTTTGCTTCTAAATATTTTGGTTCAAGATTTAATTATCCTGAAATGTCAATTAGCAATCCGGCTACCGGAGTTCACAAAAAACGCAAAGAAAAAGACAGACCGTCGAGTTCTAAAACCAGTGAAGAAGCTTCTCCTAAGCCGGTCACCAGTACTCAGTGAGGCGCTTTCGCAGCCACTGATACCCGCTACTTTTGAGTTGCAGGCCTCTACCGAGACCCATTTGGAGTCCGGTATGCCACGAGATTCTCAAGAGTATTGAATCCGCGGATGTGTCTCCCTTGGATGGGTCCGGAGCTGCTGAGCAGGCACTGGCTTCTGAGGGTGTTTTCAGGCCTCAACATTTTTATATTAGAGATGCCAGCTTCAAAAACAAGGTCAAAAACATCTTCTATGTCTAAAAAACTGATGCATGAGCCACATACTCAGGCCCCTATGCCTAAAAAACAGATGATCCAAATGTCTGAGGATTTAATTACCTTGATCAGGGATTCCCAACCTCCCCTGCTAAGAGGCCTAGGCAAGGCACTGATTATGAATCTTCAGATCAGGTTTCCATTTCTTCTGATTCCTCTTCTGATCAGGAATTTTCTATTCCACCCTATGAGGAATCTGATGCAGAGGAATCCATCCCATCTGCATCTCCTCCTGAGGATTACTCTTTTGGAGAGACTTTGCATACTTTAAGGGAACATTTTCACTGGGAGAGTCAGGACTTCTATGAATCAAAAAAGAGGCTTAGGGATTTTCTTCTTCCTCAGCATAGGCCTTTGGCAATACCTCCTGTATTAGACATTGTTGATGTGTTTTTGGAATCAAGCATGGCTCCTGATTCCCTGCCTCCGGCTCCTAGTAAGCCAGACTGATATTACAGAGTTCCTGACTCCCACAAATTTCTATTCAAAAATCCTGCTGCTTATCCTGAGACTATTTCTCAGGTTCCCAAGGGTACTAAAGGCCTCCACAGCCAAAAATCCTACCCCCTCTGACAGAGATTCCAGGGCGCTGGATAGATGGGGAAAGAAGGTTTATACGTCTGCAAGCTTGGCAATCAGGGCCTTAAACTCCAGTTTCATATGCTTAAATATCAACAGCATGTTATGGGCTTACTGAAACAGAAAATGATGTTGATTTCTGATTGTGTGGAAAATAGAGTTACAGGAATTATTGCATTCAGCAGAAAGGTTGGGAAGCATACTTTGCAATGTCGTTTTGATTCCTTGGAGGCCTCTTGTAGGGCCGCCGTTACTGGATCTGTGATTAGAAGGCATGCCTGGCTCGAGGAGCAAAATCTGCCTGATCATGTTAAAGCTAAATTGTTGGATGCCCTTTTGCAGCATGATACTGTTTGGTAATAAGGCAGAAGAGGTTTTAAAGAAAATGGAAGACAAAGCTAAATCTATGCAAACTGTAAAAGATTTATTGCAAGTGCAGCCACCCAGGTTCAGTAGACACTGGCCTACTAAAAATTGGTCCTTTCCTGTGTCCAACAGAGCCACTCAAGGCAAATCCAGGCGCTCAAAAGGCTCCAGATGCCAATCACAGGGTTCTTACAGTTCAAAGCAATGGGGAGCCTCCACCTCCAAAACTGGAGGAAATAAAGCACAACCCTACAGTAAACAGTCTCAATGACTTTTCCTCTACCATCACCAAGCACTTACCTTTTGGCAGCCCCCTTGGGGGGAAAACTAGCACTTCATGCTCAAAATTGGCAGTTAATTACCCAGGACACAAGTGGGTATTAAACATAGTATCCCAGGGGTACAGATTTCATTTCCATACTTTGCCAATTCCAAACTGATGGCCGGTTCTGCCACAAAACCAGTGGGCAGAGGCCCAGAAACAAGTCATGTCCCTCATGGATATGGGGGCTATTCAACCGGTACCAGAAAAGGAAAAAGGACAAGGTTTTTATTCAAGACTTTTCCTGGTACCCAGAAAAGACGATTCATGGCATCCAATACTGGACTTATCGATTTTGAACATGTTCCTGGACATTCCAAAATTCAATATGCTGACTGTACAATGCTAGGCAGGAATGCTTGGTTAGTAACTCTAGACTTAAAGAGGCATACCTGCATATCCCAATAAGGGAATCATGCAGAAGATACCTCCGCTTCAAAGCAGGTTTTTTGCATTTCTCTGCACTGCCCTTTGGCTTATCTACTGCGCCCCAGCGTCTTTACAAAGTGCCTGGCACCAGTAATTGCATTCTGCAGACAGAAGCATTCAAATTTATCCTTATCTGGACAACTGTCTCATTCAAGCAGAGGACAAGGGCACTCTTATTCAACATCTGGCATTTCTAAAAAGGCTTCTAGCATGCCTAGGGTACACCATAAATGAAAAGAAATCACAACTGGTACCCTCTCAAATAATTACATTCCTGGGTGCAAGCTTGAATGCAACTGCCCAGATGGCTTACTTTACGCCAGACAAACAAAGGCAACTGACAACATACTTCAAACAAATGGCAACAAAAACCCAGTTATCTGCAAGACAAATTCTGCAGGCTTTGGGGTTCATGGCATCCTGCATTCTACTAATTCCATATGCGAGACTGCTTATGAGGAAACTTCAGTGGTACCTAAAAAGTTTGTGGTGTCAACATTGTCACAGTTTGGAATCAATGATTCCTCTCATTCCCTGCCTACAACAGGAGTTTCTTTGGTGGGCAGAGACATGTCACCAAAACAAGGGACTGTCATTCACTCTACCCCCTGCCACCCAAACCCTAACTACAGACGCATCAGACTGTGCTTGGGGGCCCACCTGGCAGGGAGATGCATTCAGGGCAAATGGAGCCCAAACCAAATGCATCTGCATATCAACCAGAAAGAGATGCTAGCTGTTCGGAATGCTCTGACAGCCTTCAAGGGCTTACTTCATCCAGGACAACTACTGATAGACAGACAACACCACCACAGTTATGTGGTACATAAACAAGCAGGGGAGGTACACATTCCTACCCCCTTTGCAGACTAGCCATGGCCTTGTGGAACACGGCATTGACTTACCAAATACATCTTAAAGCTCAATTCCTGCCAGGAAAACAAAATACTCTGGCAGATGACCTAAGCAGAAATCTTATGAACCTGCACAAATGGAAACTGGATCCACAAATCTTCAGCATGTTAACAGAGAAATGGGGAAGCCCAGACATGGATCTATTTGCCTCTCCCCAAAATTATCAGTTGGACAAATTCTGCACAAGAGCTCCTCACAAAAAAGCATGGTAAGTGGATGCCCTATCCTTCAGCTGGAAAAACCTATCAGTCTATGCCTTTCCCCCTGTGCCTCTACTCTCCAAGGTCTTACTAAATGTCAAACAGGAAAAAACAAAAATGATCCTAGTTGCCTCGCCAGCACTGGTACCCACTCCTAAGGAATATGTCTCAACGTCCTCCATGGTACTTGCCTCAAATACCTCATCTACTGTCTCAGCAGAACAGTCATATTCTGCACACAGCTCCAAACTCTGAATCTTGCAGCATGGCTGATAAATTTAATTATTCAAACAACACCTCTCAGTAAATCTGTGACTGATGTCATTTTGGAAGCCAGAAGGCCTAGTACTAGAAAATCTTATGCTGATAAATGGAAGAGATTCTGTGCTTGGAACCGAGCACAAGGAACAGACGCAGCAAAGCCCAATATTCCTCAGATTTTACAGTATTTGACTGAGATGCTTGACAAGGGCCTATATTTTTCTTCAATAAAAATCCATGCCTCTGCCATCTCGGCTCATTACAACACAGAGCCTCCCCTCTTTTCTCATCCTCTGCTTTAAACAGTATCTTAGAGGAGCCAATAATTTAAGGCCTCCCAGAAGATCACCAACTCCTGCATGGGACCTCAATTTTGTGCTTGAAAAACTCACCCTGCCTCCTTTTGAACCAGCAGCTACTGCGTATATAACATTTTTATCTTGGAAAACAGCTTTTCTCTTGGCAGTCACTTCAGCAAGAAGGGTTTCATTGCTACAGGCTCTCATGGCAGTGGAACCTTTTATTATATTTTACCGGGACAGGGTGTCCCTCAGACCAATCCTTCTTTTATGCCTAAGGTGGTATCCAGTGTGGCTCTTAACCAGACCATTCACCTGCCAACATTTTACCCAAATCCACAGAACAAGGGGAGCGGATTCTGTATTCATTGGATGTACAGAGACTACGAGATTCTACTTAAACAGGACCAAATCTCTAAGAAAGTCTGAGCAACTACTGGTAGCATTTGCTGCAGGTTCAGAGGGGAAGGCTATATCAAAGCAGACCGTTTTTAAGTGGATAAGCCACTGCATTAGTTTCTACTTCTTACACCATGGTAAACCTGTGCCCAAGGGGATCAGATTACATTCCACCAGGGCTGCCTCTACTTCAGCAGCTTTTCTCAGAGGGGTTCCAACCAAAGACATTCTAGAGGCTGCTACTTGGAGCTCTGTTCATACCTTCACAAACAGTTATCATTTGCCCCTCATCTCCAAATCCAGGGCAGGCTTTGCCACTGCAGTTCTGCAGGGCCTTATAGCCACTCCTAATGCTGTTTAGTTCCATCCTCCCATCCATAGCTTTGGGATTCTACCCAAATGGTAATGACTGCAACAGTGAAACACGAAGAACATAGCACAGTTGTGTACACTTACCATAAATGTAGATGTTAGTGTATTCACTGTTGCAGTCCGGGTTACCCACCCGCCATCCCCCTTTCTATACCTTTTCTTTCCTTCACTATACATTAAAGCCTTTGTGGTGTATTTGCTTTTAGATGAAGGTAAAGTTTATGTTGCTAAAAGTGCATTTATATACATTTCTGTTTATGTTTTTATATAGATATATATATATATATATATATATATACATATATATATATATATATATATATATATATATATATATATATATATATATATATATTTGGGGGGGCACCTGACATCTGGGGCAAGAAAAACTGAATAAAATGGCGTCGGCTGCATGTTTTAGACCCCTGACGTCATGGAAGAGTAGACAGCAACCGACGCAGGACCCAAGACTTTGTTATTCAGGCCGACTGAGGGCAACCTGCCAGCAGATTACCCAAATGTAATGACTGCAACAGTGAATACACTTGAACATCTACATTTATGGTAAGTGTACACAACTGTACTTTATGGCTACATATTATCCAAAAAGCTCTGCAAAGCATAATTCCATTTTCCATGTATGTTTCGACTTTGTTACAACATTTCGTTCAAGAAGCAGTTTACATATTTGTTCATCTGTAAGTATGTATACATTGCGGCTGTGCAGTGGTACATTGGTTAGTGTTGGTGCAAGAGGGTTTTCAGTTTGATTCTTGGCTGGGGTGCCTTCTGTCCGGAGTCTGCATGTCTTGCTTACATTTGAGTGAGTTTCTTCTGGATGCTCTGGTTTCCTCCCACATTCCCAAGACATGCATCTGGAACTTTTCTCTCCTGGTCTCTGCTGAAAATGGGCCCTGTCCCAGTCAGACTTTCCCGGTTAACAAGAGTTAAGTAAAGAAATATGTTTTTTAGCATATTCTTGTGTCTGTAAATGTGTTTTGTTCATTGTTGTCAGAATGAAGGAACTATTTCATGAACTATTTCAGTGGAAACGAAATACCAAAATCCCATCAAAAATATGATTGGTCACATATAGGATTTTCCTCAAACTGCAGTTGTTCCTCCTGTTTTGCCAAGCTTTAGAAGCGGCATTACTTGCAGCCAGTCGTTTGCCTGACAGTCAGCCACTTGTTCCCATAAAGTCTGATAATTATGTTGTCCAAGACGTGCACATTATTTTTTTTTTTTTTTCAAACCTCAAGTTAGACCTTTAAATGATTTCTCTTGTCAAAATCTGCTTCTGCCAAACACCTTATTGTAGCTACCACTGTTCCTTTTGACAAGATTGAGAAAGCATTTAATAGGTTTGGGAAGAAAGGTTATACTTTTTCCACCTTGGCCTTGAGAATAGTTAGATGTTCTTCGTGTTTCACTGTTGCAGTCATCACACTTGGGTTATCTACCTCCAGGTAGCCCTTAGTCGGCCCAAATACCAGAGACTTAGTATTTCTGCGTTGGTTGTTATCACTTCAGTACTAACATCAGGTCATCAGGGGTATAAAAACAGTCAACCGACGCCATTACATCAGTCTTTCTTGCCGAGGAGCCCAAAGCAGAAGCAGTTTGCACGAGTGCCGGTCGGCCACTACCTGAGTTTTCGTTTCCGAATTGAATCATCCTGAAGTCTTCTAAAGCCAAGTACCCCATTGGGAATCCTTTTTTCTTGCTCTAACCGTTGTCAGAAAAAGTTAACAATTGTCTCGCCTGTGGAAAGCAAATACCACAGCGAGATTTCTATTCTTACTGCGTCATCTGTTTAGGCCCAGACCACGACGTTCCTCGCTGTCGGTTTTGTGCTTTGTTCAATGCCCGAGCTATCTGTGGTCAGGCCCTTATTGTCACTAAATACTTTTTCTCTCTATCTCTGTATTCAGAAATGGCTTCGGTAAGCCATCCGACTACCGATCTTCCGGAAAAAACTTAAGGATAGACAGAGACGGACCGCACAGGTCCAAAACTGCCGACGACACTTCCGTTAAGCTAGTTACCAGTTCGCCGGTACTCAGTGAGGTGCTTTCGCAGCCCCTGATTCCCGCTTCGATGGACTCGCAGGCCGCTACCAAGACCCATTCGGAATCCGGTATGCCGTGGGACTTTTTTTTTTTTTTTTTTTTTATTACGAAACCTGTGGATGTCTCTACCTTGGATGGGTCCGGAGCCACTGTGCAGGCAGTGTCTTCCGAGGAAGTTCTTCGCATTACCAATTTTCAACATAAACCAATGACTTCTTTCGAGTCTTCAGTTTCGTCTAAAACTACTAAGTTTCTATGGCTACGATTACGCGCTATGTCTAAAAAAAGACGACCCAAACTCAAGCACCTGCTTCCTTGCCACAACATCAAATGCTTAAAATGGCAGAAGACTTGATTATGCTGATTAGGGGAAGCCAGCCTACTCCTGCTAAGAGAAAGAGACTTGTCCCTAGCATCTTTAACTGATCAAGAGTCCGATGACTCTGAGGTTTCTGAATATGAAGACATGCCTTTATCTGCTTATGAGGATTCTGATGCAAAGGACTCTATTCCCTCTGCCTCCCCTCCAGAGGATTTTTCTTTTGGTGAACCCTACATACTTTAAGAGAGCATTTCCATTGGAAATGCCAGGATTATCCTCAGTCCAAAAAGAGTCTGAGAATTTTTAGATTTGCTACAACATAGACCTTTGGCTGTCCCACCTCTTCTGGATGTTGTGGATGATGTCTTTATGGAATGCAGTCTAACTCCTGATACTTTACTCCCTGCTCCAAGGAAACCAGACAGGTACTACAGAGTCCCTGACTCTCACAAATTTCTTTTCAAAAAATCTTACTGCTGACCAAAAGGTCATTTCACAGGGACCTAAAGGTATAAAAGCAACTACAGCTCAGAATCTCACCCCTTCAGACAGAGATTCTTGAGCCTTAGACAGATGGGGTAAAAAAGTATACACATCTGCAACTCTCGCCATTAGGACATTGAATTGCCAGTTTCACATGCTAAAATACCAGCAACATATTATGGAACTTAAGCAAAGATTATCTACTTTTAGACTGTGCAGAAAATAATTACAGGAACTTGTGCATTCTGCAAGCCATGTCAGCAAGCATGCCTTGCAATGCGACTTTGATGCCCTAGAAGCATCTTGCAGGGCAGCAGTCACTGGTTGGCTTAAGGAGCAGACTTTGCCAGACCATGTCAAATCAAAATTACTAGACGCTCCTTTGAACAAAGACAATATGTTTGGCACCAAAGCAGAAGAGGTTCTAAAAAGATGGAAGAAAAAGCTAAGTCTATGCAGACCGTCAAAGATTTTTTGCAGGTGCAGCCTCAAAGATTCAGTAGACATTGCCCCTCAAAACATTGGTCCTTTCCAGCACCCTCAAAGCCATCTCAAACTAGACCCAGGGGAATCGGACCCCCCAGATTACAGTCTCAAGGTATGCAGAGATCTAAGCAATGGAGTACCTCCACTTCTGTTAAAACAGGGAGTGCTAAGCCATCCCCTTACGGAAAGAATTCACAATGATTTCTCAACTCCACCCCTCACCTCTGCCCAGGTGCTCGTGCCCCTAGGAGGAAGACTTGCCCATCATGCAAAAAACTGAACCTCCATCACCAAAGACCGATGGGTCCTAAACATTGTATCCCAGGGGTACAAATTTTACTTCCACACCCTGCCAACCCCAAAAGGGTTTCCAGAACTTCCTCCAAACAGTGGGCAGAGGCACAAAACCAGGTTCAATCCCTGCTCTCCCTAAGTGCAATTCAGCCTGTTCCTGCAGATCAGATAGGTCAACGGTTTTATTCCAGACTTTTCCTGGTACCCAGAAAAGAGGGCACTTGGTGCCCAATCCTAGATCTTTCCATTCTAAACACCTTCTTGGTGGTACCAAAATTCAAAATGCTCACCCCATTAGCAGCTTCTTCCCATGCTGTCCAAAGATGCCTGGTTAGCCACGCTAGACCTAAAAGAAGCCTATCTGCACATCCCTACCAGAGACTCATGCAGGAAATACCTACGTTTTAGGGCAGGATCTATGCATTATCAGTTCTCTGAACTTCCCTTTGGCATATCCACTGCTCCCAGAGTTTTCACAAGATGCCTGACTCTAGCCATTGCCTATTGCAGACAGAGAAAAATTCAAATTTACCCTTACTTGGACGATTGCCTGATTCAGGCAGACAGTCAGGAAAAGCTATTGCAGTATCTGACATTTGTAAAGAACCTTCTAACCTCCCTGGGGTACACTATCAATGAAAACAAAATTAGTCCCCAGTCAAAATATTGTATTCCTGGGAGCAAGCTTGGACACAGCATCCCAGATGGCATTCCTTGCTCCAGAAAAGCAAGCCTATTTAACAGGCTACTTCACTCAAATGGCCACCAGAACCCAGCTATCTGCAAGGAAAATCCTGCAAGCCCCTAGGGTTCATGGCCTCTTGCATTCTACTAATTCCATATGCCAGACTGTATATGAGGAAACTTCAGTGGTACTTTGTCTTTGGTGCCAACATTCTCCGGACCTGGAAATCATCATACCTATAATACCTTGTCTAAGGGCACTTTACTCAACCCCACGCCACCCAGACCCTAACCACAGATGCATCAGACTATGCCTGGGGTGCACATCTAGATGACAAGTGCATTCAGGGCCACTGGAGCCCAAGTCAAGTTAATCTGCACATCAACCAAAAAGAGATGCTAGCTGTTCAGCACACTCAGCTTTCAGATCACTACCCTCACCTGGACCCCTGTTGATAAAGACAGACACCACAGTTATGTAGTACATCAACAAGCAGGGGGGGAACCCATTCTTACCCACTGTGCAGGCTAACCATGGCCCTGTGGAACACGGCCTTGGACATGCACATTCATCTGCAAGCTCAATTACTTCCTGGCAAACAAAACTCTCTGGCAGACGACTTGAGCAGAAATCTCCTAGACCCACATGAGTGACAATTAGACCCCAGCACTTTCAGACTTCTAACCCAGAAATGGGGGACCCCAGAAGTGGACCTTTTTGCCTCCCCTTTCAATCACCAGCTCAGCAAATTCTGCTCCAGGACACCTCACAGCAGGGCCTGGAAAGTCGATCCCCTATCTTTCCAGTGAGCAAACCTCTCAATCAATGCATTTCCCCCTCTGCGTCTTCTCACAAGAATATTACTCAAGATAAGATAGGACAGACCAAGGACAATCCTGATTGCCCCAGACTGGGCACGCCAGCACTGGTACCCACTTCTGCACAGCCTGTCACTGGTGCCACCTTGGCACCTACCCCAGATCCCAACCCTCCTCACTCAGCAGGAGGGACAGATCTCGAATCCGCACCTGCAAACCCTGAATCTTGCAGCCTGGCATATTCCTTGAATTCTCCCCCAGTGACCAGCCTAAGCAAGAAGGTGCTCGACTTCATTCTTGAAGCAAGAAGACCAAGTACAAGGAAATCCTATGCTGATAAGTGGAAAAGGTATTGTTCCTGGAGTCCATCTAAAGGAGAGGACACAGCACTGCCCTCCTTACCTCTAATCCTGGATTATCTAGCAGATCTACTCCAGAGAGGCCTATTCTTGTCTTCCATTAAGATCCATGCCTCTGCCATCACAGCTCATTACAACACTGAGCCACCTCTCTTCTCTCACTCTCTCATCAAACAGTTCCTGAGAGGGGCAGACAACTTAAGCCCACCAAGGAGAGCCCCCACCCTTGCTTGGGACCTTAACTTTGTACTGGAAAAACTCCTGCTATCCCCCTTTGAGCCTGCAGTGTCAGCAGAGTTAAAATTCCTCTCTTGGAAAACAGCCTTGCTTCTGGCCATCACTTCAGCTAGAAGAGTGTCTGAGTTACAAGCCCTTATGGCTGTGGAACCCTTCATTATTTTTCATGCTGACAGGGTGTCAGTCAGGACTATCCCTTCCTTTATGCTTAAAGTGGTGTCCATTGTAGCTCTCAACCAATCTATCCATTTGCCAACCTTCTTCCAAATCCTCAAAATAAAGGGGAAAGGATCCTGCACTCTTTAGATGTGCACAGACAGCTCAGACTATCTTTGTAGAACTAAACCCTTCAGGAAATCTGACCAGATACTAGTCAATTTTGCACCAGGGGCAGAGGACAAGGCTATTTCAAAACAAACAATTTCCAAATGGGTAGCACACTGTATCCATTTCTTCTACCTACATCATGGGAAAAAAAACCCTCAGGGAGTCAGAACGCATTCCACTAGGGCAACTTCTACCTCCTACAGCTTTCCTCAGGGGAGTCCCTACCAGGGACATTCTGGAAGCTGCTACCTAGAGTTCTTTTCACACCTTCATCAAGCATTACCACCTGCTTATCTTTTCCAAATCCAGGGCGGGCTTTGCAACAGCAGTCCTGCAGGGCATTCTAGCTAGCCCCAACTCTTGACTGCCTCCACCCATTCTTCAGCTTTGGGAATCAACCCAAGTGTGATGACTGCAACAGTAGTGGAACATGAAGAGCATATTACAATTGTGTACACGTACCATAAATGTAGATGTTAGTGTATTCACTGTTGCAGTCCTGGTTTCCCACCATCCAGCCCCCTTGTCTCTCTCCCTCTCCTCTCTGTATCTATTACTCACCCCTTACAGGGCTGCTGGTATTTACTTTTTACTGGTGGCGTTTTTTCCACCATAACTTAGCTCCCTATTTGGGGGGCTCCTGACATTTGGGACAAGAAAAACTGATGTAATGGTGTCGGCTGCCTGTTTTTATACCCCTGACGACTTGACGTCAGTACTGAAGCGACAGCAACGGACGCAGAAATACTAAGTCTCTTGTATTCGGGCCAACTGAGGGCTACCTGCAGGCAGATAACCCAAGTGTGATGACCGCAACAGTGAATGCACTCAAACATCAACATTTATGGCAAGTGTACACAACTATACTTTGTCAGGCTTGCTTGTCTGTTTCTTTTGGCTTACTTTGCCAGTATAAGAAAGTTAACTGCTGACCTTCCTCCAGAGACTAAGGTATTCTTATCTTCATCATCTCATGTCATGAAACAGCCTCTAAAACATGTTCTGATGCTGTTTCTAAAGCAGCTGTCAGAGTCAATGATGAGAAGGTTTGCTTGACTACTTTGTCAGTATTTACCAAAGGATGTCAAAGCTGAGATCCTAACTTCTCCACTGGACAGCTCATTCCTCTGTTGAAGTCCTTAAATGGTTTGAAAGGGGGACGTTAATTCAAGGGTTATTCAGATTTTTCAACTCTCCGTACCAAAATATAGTAGAAACATTCTTCCCAGTTCAGGTTCCTTTTGCAGGAAATGTGATGAACGATCCCAGCAAGGCACAGGCAAACAAACTTTTCAAAAAGCAGTGGCAGGGAGGTTTGAAGAAGGGAGGAAAATCCCCCCAAAAAACGACGACGGTCTAAGAAAGCAGAATTGATTATATGCCCCTTTTTGTGTCCCCCCCCCCCCACACACCACCTTGGCAATGCAGTTAAGCTTTCCCAAAGTCTAGCTCTTTCCATCTGTGACACCAGTTAACTTCAGGCACTTGGGTCTGAAAATCACTCGGAGGCTACAACTAGCAGTAGTATTCCCTACCACCTTTTTTAAGGGATTCGTCTGCATCCATCCTGTCAGGATTCCATATTTCTTCTATCATAGATCAGATGATATCTCTGGAGGTTATGCTATCATAGATCAGGTGATATCTCTGGAGGCTATGCTATCATAGATCAGATGATATGTCTGGAGTTTATGCTGTCATTGCTCAGATATGTCTGGAGGTTATGCTGTCATAGATCAGATATCTCTGGAGGTTATGCTATCATAGATCAGATGATATCTCTGGAGGTTATGCTATCATAGATCCGATGATATCTCTGGAGGTTGTGTGATTTTCTGCCTATGTGGTTTGTTATGCTTTCTTGCAGATGGAATTTGGTTTGACCTGTGTTTAAGGAACTACATATTTTAGGTAACTCCCACTTCTTAAAGGCATTCTTGCTATGTATTAGAAGCTGAGATGTTTTAGGGGGTCAATAGGTGGTCAAACAGAATGAATACATTAAGCACAATGCAGAAGGCTCTAGTGAAAATCATCTGTAATGGTAAGTCTTCAGGTTTTATGCTTTCTTGTGGACATCTTGTAACTGCTAAGTACCGTAATTCCTACTGGTATTAATATCATTCTCTTAAGTCTTTGCACACCTTCCTAATACTGAATGTTCATGTCAAGAGTTCTCTGCAGTGTCCCTGTTCCTATGAACTAATCTTTTTCTTGCATTTTGCTTGCTTCTTTCTCCCCACTACTATACAATTCTTCATAGAGACAGTTTCCTGATGCATCTGATGTTCTTCGTGTTTCACTGTTGCATTCATTACATTTGGGTAATCTGCTGGCAGGTTGCCCTCAGTCGGCCTGAATAACAGTCTTGGGTCCTGCGTCGGTTGCTGTCTCCTCTTCCATGACGTCAGGGGTATAAAACATGCAGCTGACGCCATTTTAATCTGTCTTTCTTGCCGCTTGGTGCCCTAAGCAGAAGCAGTTCGCAAGTGCCGGTCGGCCGACTCCTGAAATTTTCATTTTAGAGTTTCAGAACCGAAGTCTTCAAACTAAACCTAAGTACCCCAATGGGGAAACTTTTTCTTGCTCCTTACCGATGTCAGTAAAAGTTAATAATTGTATTACGTGTGGGAAGCAAATACCTCATAAGGATTTTCATTTGAACTGTATTCCTTGCCTAGACCCTGATCACAACGTGCCTTGCTGTCGGTTTTGTGCTAAATTTAACCAACGCACTATTAAGCGTTGGAATATTTTTGCTTCTAAATACTTTGGTTCAAGACTTAACTATCCTGAAATGTCATCTGTTAGCAGTCCGACTACCGGAATTCACAAAAAAACGCAAGGAAAAAGACAGAAACAGTCCGTCGAGGTCCAAAACCGATGACAAAGCTTCTCCTAAGCCAGTCGCCGGTACTCAGTGAGGCGCTTTTGCAGCCCCTGATGGCCCGCTACTTTTGAGTCGCAGGTCTTTACCGAGATCCATTCGGAGTCCGGTATGCCGCGAGATTCTGCAAGTATTGAACCCTCTGATGTCTCTCCCTTGGATGGGTCCGGAGCCGCTGAGCAGGCACCGGCTTCTGAGGGTGTTTTCAGGCCTCAACATTTGTATATTAAACCAATGCCATCATCAAAAACATGGCCAAAACCTACTTCTGTGTCTAAAAAACCAATGCATGAGCCACGTGCTCAGGCCCCAATGCCTAAAAACAAATGATCAAAATGGCTGAGGATTTAATTACCTTGATCAGGGGTTCCCAACCCCCCCCCCCTTGCTAAGAGGCCTAGGCAAGGTACTGATTATGAATCTTCAGATCAGGTTTCCATTTCTTCTGATAAGGAATTTTCTATTCCACGTTATGAGGACTCTAATGCAGAGGAATCCATCCCTTCTGCTTCTCCTCCTGAGGATTTCTCTTTCGGAGAGACTTTGCATATCTTAAGGGAACACTTTTATTGGGAGAGTCAGGACTTTTCAGAATCCAAAAAGAGGCTTAGGGATTTTCTTCTTCTTCCTCAGCATAGGCCTTTGGCTGTACCTCCTGTTTTAGACATTGTTGATTATGTTTTCCTCATAATCCAGCATGGCTCCTGATTCCCTGCCTCCAGCTCCTAGTAAGCCAGACAGATATTACAAGGTTCCTGACTCCCACAAATTTCTTTTCAAAAATCCTGCTGCTGACCCTGAAACTATTTCTCAGGGTCCCAAGGGTGTTAAGGCTGCTACAGCCAAAACTCCTACTCCTTCAGATAGACACTCCAGGGTGCTGCATAGATGGGGTAAGAAGGTTTATACGTCTGCAACCCTGGCAATTAGGGCTTTAAACTGCCAATTTCATATGCTTAAATATCAACAGCATGTCATGGGCTTTACTGAAACAGAAAATGATGTTGATTTCTGATTGTGTGGAAAATAGTTACAGGATTTATTGCATTCAACTGAACCACTCAGAAAGCATACTTTGTAATGTGGTTTTGATTCCTTGGAGGCCTTTTGCAGGGCCACCGTAACTGGATCTGTGATAAGAAGGCATACTTGGCTCAAGGAGCAAAATCTGCCTGATCATGTTGAAGCTAAATTGTTGGATGCTCCTTTACAGCAGGGCAGTCTGTTTGGTAATAAGGCAGAAGATGTTTTAAAAAAAGATGGAAGACAAAGCTAAATCTATGCAAACTGTAAAAGACTTCTTGCAAGTGCAGCCACCCAGGTTCAGTAAGCACTGGCCTACTAAGAATTGGTCCTTTCCAGTGTCCAACAGAGCCGCTCAGGTCAAACCCAGATGCCCCAAAGGTTCCAGGTTTCAATCACAAGGATCTTACAAGACAAAACAATGGGGTGCCTCCACCTCCAAATCAGGAGGTAGCAAAGCACCACCTTATGGTAAACAGTCTCGATGACTTTCCTCTGCCATTTCCAAGCACTTATCTTTTGGCAGCCCCTTTGGGGGGAAAACTAGCACTTCATGCTCAAAATTGGCATCTAATTACCCAGGACAAGTGGGTCTTAAATATAGTATCCCAGGGGTACAGATTTCATTTCCACACGTTGCCAATTCCCAACAGATGCCCAGCTGTGCCCCCAAATCAGTGGGCAGAGCCCCAGAAACAAGTCATGTCCCTCATGGATATGGGGGCTATTCAGCCAGTACCAGAAAAGGAAAAAGGGGAAGGTTTTTATTCAAGACTTTTCCTGGTGCCCAGAAAAGGCAAATCATGGCGTCCAATTCTGGACTTATCCATTCTAAATACTTTCCTGGACATTCCAAAATTCAAGATGCTGACTCTACAACAGCTACTGCCTATGCTAGGCAAGGATGCCTGGTTGGTAACTCTAGACTTAAGAGGCATACTTGCATATCACAATCAGGGAATCTTGCAGAAAATACCTCCGCTTCAAAGCAGGCTATTTGCATTACCAGTTCTCTGCACTGCCCTTTGGCTTATCTACTGCGCCCAGGGTCTTCACAAAGTGCCTGGCACCAATAATTGCACTTTGAAGACAAAGAAACATTCAAATTTACCCATATCTGGATGATTGTCTCATTCAGGCAGAGGACAAGGACACTCTTTTTCAACATCTGGCGTTTGTAAAAAGGCTTCTAACATGCCTAGGGTACACCATAAACGAAAAGAAATCACAACTGGTACTCTCTCAAATAATTACTTTCCTGGGTGCAAGCTTGAATACAACTGCCCAGATGGCTTACCTCACGCCAGACAAACAAATTCAATTGACAACATACTTCAAACAAGTGGCAACAAAAACCCAGCTATCTGCAAGACAAATTCTGCAGGCTCTGGGGTTCATGACATCCTGCATTCTACTAATTCCATACGCAAGACTTCATACGAGGAAACTTCAGTGGTACCTAAAAAGCTTATGGAGTCAACATTGTCACAGCCTGGAAACAATGATTCCTCTCATTCCCTGCCTGCAACAGGAGTTCCTTTGGTGGGCAGAGGCATGTTACTAAAACAAGGGACTGTCATTCACTCCACCCCCTTCCACCCAAACCCTGACTACAGACGCATCAGACTATGGTTGGGGGCCCATCTGACAGGGAGATGCATTCAGGGCGAATGGAGCCCAAATCAAATACATCTACATATCAACCAGAAATAAATGCTAGCTGTACAGAATGTTCTGACAGCCTTCAAGGACTTCCTTCATCCAGGACAACTGTGGTGTTGTCTGTCTTAGTAGATATATGTGGTACATAAACAAGCAGGGGGGTACCTACTCCTACCCCCTTTGCAGACTAGCCATGGCCTTGTGGAACACAGCCTTGACTTACCAAATACATCTTCAAGCTCACTTCCTGCCAGGAAAGCAAAATACTCTGGCAGACGACCTAAGCAGAAATCTTATGGACCCACACGAATGGAAACTGGATCCACAAATCTTCAGCTTATTGACATGAAAATGGGAGAGCCCCAACAAAGTTTTGGGGAGAGGCAAATAGATGTATCAGTTGGACAAATTCTGCCCAAGAATTCACCACAAAAAAAGCTTGGAAAGTGGATGCTCTATACTTCAGTTGGAAAAACCTATCAGTCTATGCCTTTCCTCCTCAGCCTCTGCTCTCCAAGGTCTTACTAAAAGTCAGACAGGAAAAACCAAAAATGATTCTGATTGCTCCGGACTGGCCTCACCAACACTGGTACCCGCTTCTAAGGAATATGTCACGCGTTCCTCCGTGGTACTTGCCTCAAACACCTCATCTATTGTCTCAGCAGAACTATCAAATTATGCACACTCTGCTCCAAACTCTGAATCTTGCCACATGGCTAATCAACTAATTAATTTCACCAATCACATCTCTCAGTAAACTTGTGATGGATGTCATTTTGGAGGCTAGAAGGCCTAGTACTAGAAAATCTTATGCTGATAAATGGAAGAGATTCTGTGCTTGGAACCAAGCAAAAGGAATAAACACAGCAATGCCCAGTATTCCTCAGATTTTGCAATATTTAACGGAGATGCTTCACAAGGGCCTATCTTTTTATTCTATAAAAATCCATGCCTCTGCCATCTCGGCTCATTACAACACAGAGCCTCCTCTCTTTTCTCATCCCTGGCTAAAGCAGTACCTCAGAGGGGCCAAAAATTTAAGACCTCCCAGGAGAGCACAGACTCCTGCATGGGACCTCAATTTTGTGCTGGAAAAACTCACCCTACCTCCTTCTGAACCAGCTGCTACTGCGGACATAAAATTTCTTTCTTGGAAGACGGCCTTTCTTTTAGCAGTCACTTCAGCTAGAAGGGTTTCAGAACTACAGGCTCTCATGGCAGTGGAGCCTTTCATTATCTTTTACCCTGACAGGGTGGCTCTCAGGACCAATCCTTTTATGCCTAAGGTGGTATCCAGTGTGGCTCTTAACCAGACCATTCACCTGCCAACCCAAATCCGCAGAACAAGGGGGAGCTAATTCTGCATTCATTGGATGTACACCGACAACTAAGATTGTACTTAAACAGGACAAAATCTCTAAGAAAGTCTGAGCAACTACTGGTGGCATTTGCTGCAGGAACAGAGGGGAAGGCTGTATAAAAGCAGACTATTTCAAAATGGATAAGCCATTGTATTCCTTTCTGCTACATGCACCATGGTAAACCTGTGCCCAAGGGGATCAGATCCCATTCCACCAGGGCTGCTTCTACTTCTGCAACCTTTCTCAGATGGGTTCCTACCAGGGACATTCTAGAAGCCACTACTTGGAGCTCAGTTCATACATTCACAAAACATTACTATTTACCTCTCTTTTCTAAATCCGGGGCAGGCTTTGCCACTGCAGTCCTGCAGGACCTTATAGCTGCTCCTAATGCTGTTTAATTCCATCCTCCCATCCATAGCTTTGGGATTCTATCCAAATGTAATGACTGCCACAGTGAAACACGAAGAACATAGTACAGTTGTGTGCACTTACCATAAATGTAGATGTTCGAGTGTATTCACTTTTGCAGTCCGGGTTACCCACCTGCCATCCTCCTTTCTTCTCTATTATTATACCTCTTCTTTTCTTCACTATGCTCTAAAGCCTTTGTGGTGAATTTGCTTTTAGTTGAAGGTAAATGTTTTGTGTTCTAAAATACTTGCGCATATATATATGTGTACTTTCTGATGGCTTATTTTCTGGCTGTAATGTTTATCCTTCATTTACCTTACTCTCCCCACCAACCAACAATGTGCTACTTTCTGCTTCACTTGTTTGCTTGTTAACTGTCCCTCTTGAGGCTTCCCTCATGCTTGAGATATATATCCCCTTCATTGCAGTTGCCTGCTTTCTGATTTTGTGCGTGTCCCAACAGTGTATCATAGTCACCTATTAGGTTTTCCTTCTTCACTACTTTTCATCTATGTCTTGAGTTTTTGTTTCTCGTTTCTTCTTCCACTTCCACTTCCACTGTCCCTACTCTTACTCTTTTTTTCAACTGCATGCAGGCTTTTATCTCCCCAATCTTTCATGTTTTTAGAAATTGTATGATGTAATTTTTGCTCAGATGTTACTTTGTATTTTTACCTTGCTCTGACAAGAATTCTGCAGGGTCTGCAAACACTCCATTCTTGTATTCATCTTTGTGTTTTACCTGTTTTGGCTTGTTAACTTAATTAATTCCGCCCTTTTGAGAGGCTGAGTTTCCAGAGAGTGAACTCCTGAACGGTTACAGCATATGTTGCGTATAGCATTGCATGTTCTAATTTCAGAAGTAAATATCCGTATAAAATTGTGTGTTCATATGAGCATCTTCTTTGAGATGCCCTACATCAAAACTAGTTATCTCAAGTTAACCAGAGTGGCAGATTACATTTTTATTTCAGTTTGATAACTGGATAAGTGGACTGGTCCTTTTCATGCATGACCTCTGCCCCTAAAGGCAACAAAATAGAGACCGCAAGAAACAGCAGTGTTGTAGTAAACACAGATGCCTGCTGTTAACATATTCAGGTTAAGTATGCAAACAAAAGCTGTAATTAACATGCATAAGAGTTCATTAGAATTATATGCTTGAAGTTTATTTATATTACAATTCGATGTGGCAAAGTATTATGTTTTAACTGTTAAACTGAAAGCACGTACAGATGGATTATTTGAGGTGTTCATTTGCTTTCAGATTTCTGTTGGCAGGCAGTTACAGATAGCAGGTCCTAGTTTAGAAAATGCCCTTTCTGCTGTAGGTGTCTTGAAGTGGGGTCTAATAAGGATGATGACATAGATATTGGCCTTAAAGGAGTGTTTTTGTTGTTTCTTATGGAGCTTTGTTTTAAGATGAGGACAATTACCTTGTATGAAGCTAAGTAATAGAGGAGCTCTGCCCTTCATTGATAGCCAGGTTGAAGCCGTGCTAGAGGCCACCGTGAAGGGTATAGGTGTCATCAAGCAGGACAAATGCCCATATTTTTTAGCCATTTGCAGCTTGTGAATGTTTGTACTGAAATGTAGTGGTGTTAATGGCAGGTGAAAAGAACCGTTCTGACCAGGGCCTGTATGCCAGTGGGGGATAGAAGATGGAAGATCTGTACCAAAGCTTCAAGTGGGCTAGAGTAGTACATTGAAGTTTATTATTACAGTAGACAGTTAAACATGTTCATAGAAGCAGAAAGTACATTAAAATACTTTTAGAACATTGTATTCTGTATTCCTTTGTTTGCAGAGGTGGGATGGTTTTCTTTCACTGTGGTGTACTTAACAGATGTGCATGGCAGAGTGATATATCTAGCCATTGGTGGTGTTAATGAATGTGTTAACGGAAATGTTTGTTTCAGTGGAGATGTATTACTTCAAGGCCGAAGATTATTACTTCAAGGCCGAAGAGTGAAGGAGTGCAGTTCTTTGGAAGATTTTTGCCTTAAAAGCAAAACACTGTTAATTTACTGTTTAAAAGAAGAAGAAAAAAATAGTAGGCAGAACTTATTACATTTTCTGTGTCTAGATAAATTTAGTGTGTATTAGTAAGAAATGTGTTTTATGTGAGTATTCGTCAAAAACGGTCAACATTTAACTGTTTGGCCTTGAGAACATTTTTTTTTTGTTTGTGTAGCAGAACGTAATATACAGAAAATCTTGTTTAAATGCACAGACACCTTATTTATCATCTTTTCAGCCGAGGATATTATTATTCTTAATAAAAATCAAAAAGAAGAAACAAAACATTTGAAAGGGTGGAAGCATGATTAAGGGTACAGTTATGAAAACATTGTCAGCCTTGATAAGTGCACATTAATTAAGCCGCATGTGCGAATTTCAATTTGTGAAAGGTCAGGACAAGGTTTTTTATTTTTTTTTGTTTTTAAACAAGTTTAGGCTGTCACATGTAGTGACTAAACAAAACTGCATTGCAGTTTATATGGATGGTTGTACAAGTGTTTTCATAAAGCAGCATAGAAGTAAGACAGGTATGGTTATAGTATGGAATGTGATATTTAACATAACAGTTTTGTTTCCTTGACTTATGGCTTTAGATACTCAGTAAAAAGCCTGCTTTGATAAAGGCTGTGCAAGATGGACAACCAGGCAAGGAATTTGATGAAATTCAGTGTGGAATGGTGCTCAGAGGTTTTGTAAAAAACATTATGCCATATGGAGTGTTTGTGGAATTCCCATATGGAATTGTAGGACTGGCACCAAAAGCTGTAAGTATAACATATGTTTCTTATAAATATTTAATATAAGAAACAGAAATATTAAACATATTGGGTAATGTATTTACGTTCGATTCTCTGCTAAAGCGCCTTCTGGGTGGAGTCTGCATGTCCTCCCCGCGGTCGAGTGACATTAAAGACATGCAGGTAGGTGCGAGCGTGAATGGGTGTCCCTTCCTTGATGGTTGGGTGTCGGGCTGGCAACTCGGCACCGTAAAAATCCACTGCCAATCATTAGCAGAACAGAGTTCCGCTGTGGCGACCCATAACCGGGAAAAGCCGAAAGACATTACTTTTATTTACTTGTGCATTTTTGACACATTTCAGACACATTAGCTTCTTCTGTGAATGATGAAGATTTGCACAGAGCAAGGTTTAAGGTAGACTAAGGTAAAGAATGTAATGAAGGTACTGAGGAGAAAGTACTAGAGTTGTAAGAATTTGTAAATTGAACAAAAATTGTATTGCAGTGAAGATTAGAAATTGTTAATGGATATGTTCTACTGCAACTTTTCATATTTCTCAAAAATGTATGCATTACTTGTATAATGCAAAGAGTAATTCTATTGTAATTATATTTCATGTAATTTTTTGTTCTTGGAGCCTTTCTTCCTGGGGCCACCACTGAAAATGGGCATCCTGGAACCAGTCCCACTTTCCCCATGAACAAATGTTAATAAGTAGTAAATAAGTAAGTACAACCTTCAGTTTTAGTGACCAGGTTTAAATTGCAGAATTGTAATAACTTATGTGGGAGGTTGGCATAATGGTTAAGGTGATTAGATTACAGACAAAAGTGCAGGGTTTGATTCGCACATGGGGTAATTAGTGGCTAGGCCTAAAATGGCCCACAAGGGCAGTTAACCTAGTACTAATCTATGAACCTCCTTTGTTCAGCATTTAACACACAATCAATTGAAGAAAGCTCTTAGATGATTTTTTTTTTCTCCAGAAAAGTGTTTTGTCTCAAGTCTGCCTGATGGCATGACACTGTAGTTTTGGTACAGCATCAGAGTATAAGAAGTGTACAGGATCATATTTAATCTGGGTATTAGTACTTGGTTTTGATTTAAGTAGTCTTAATGAACTATACCTTTTCAGCTGCATTTTTAATTTTAGGGTGTTTGTCATTATACATGAAGTCAAGTATTTTGAGGGGAGGAGCGACTTAGTGCGATTTGAAGTTCTAATCAGTTTAGCTTTTGTAATGTAAATAGTTGTCTCTTGTGTGATTTGCTGCAAAACTGGCTCTGTTATAACTTGGTTGCAGTTTGTATAACTGATTTTTTTTCATACGTTAGTCTCGATGAAAAAAATATAAAAGGCCTAGTGAAATGCATTATTTGTTGCTAGCATTGCTTGATATCCAGTACATGAATTTATTAGCCTAATGTAGTAAATAGTATAGCATTACCCCTGCACCGTCCAACTTTGGGCACCTTCCATATGCTGCAACTTCCAGGAGCACTTGAGGTGCTCCCTGTAAAAGACAATTGGATTGACAAAGCACTTGAGAGGTTTTTTTTACTCCAAAAGTAAGTCCTTCTTCTGTGGTCTCTGTGGTTCTGTCAGTCAGCTAACAATTGTTCAACAGCTGGGCAGATGGTCTCCATTGAGGAAAGCATTCCTATTTTATTATTTTTATGACTAAAAGTTGTACTTTTATAGTCTGTAGAATTAAATGTATTATAAAATAAAGTGTCTTAAGCTGTTTAGCTGCAGGGACATTGGAGTTATTTTGCTTATGCAAACTTTTGCGAGGAAAGGTTTACATTTTGATTTTAAACTGTTACATTTATTGATATGTGTGTAGTAACAGAATTATGTGCTTGTGAGGGACTTTCATTGGGTTACTTGCATTTGCCATGCTACTTAGTGACTCCTCAAGCTTCTCTACCCACTATTCTACCTTCTTCCTAGTTTACTGATGGAACAGAAGTCTGTCTTCCAATGTTCTTCCTTCCCTAGTGCAAAAAATGACAAATACTTAATCTTCAAGGGCTAGACCAGCTCCTAGTTTGCTTCAGCACCTGATGGGTGACTCTGCTGCGGCCAGTAATTTCTCAGATGAGTTAGCTTGTTCCTCTGGTCTACTTGGTGTAGTCTTCCAAGCCACCAAAAAACAGATGTCAACCACATCCTTTGCAGTTGTTGGGATGCCTTCAGCAAGCAAGCGAGAGCTACTTTTGCTGTCTTGAGTAGGAGCAGGTAAAGTGTCTTCATTTAGCAGGGATGGGGTTTTAACTGCTGAGCTCAATGTGCTTAAAGGCTAATCTTTAAGTGATGATAATGTGCTTAGTGAAAAAAAAAAATTGCAGTCACCAGTTTCTGTTTTCATGAACAAAGGCAGATTAACTGGGCTTTGCAAAGGAACTGATTCCTGTTTTTTCATCTTTTCACCTGCTGGGGGAAAAATGAATAGTCTCAAGAAATTCATGCAGTTTTTAAGAGTACCTGTGTCTGGCTAATATCAGTTCTCTGTTAGTCTTTGGACTTTCCGCTGCACCTAGGATTTTCACAAAATGCTTAGTTCCAGTCATTGCGTATCGCTCACTGCAAAAAAATAGATATCTTGTTGTGTTTGGACAATTGTCTTACCTTTGCAGACACACTTTCCAGCTGCCAGCTGTTTTTAGCAGCAGTTCAGAAACGTCTGCACAAGCTGGGGTTTCCAAATCAGTATGCAGAAGTCTTCTGTCATCCCATATCACAATATAATTTTCCTAGGATGTAGGTTCGACTTTGCTCTGCGAATCATCTCCCTTCCCCCAGACAAAGCAGACCTGTTCAGCAGTTTTCCTGAGTTTCTTCAGCCTAAGCCAAACATCTGCAAGGGAGTTTCTGAAGACTCTGGGCACGTGGCATTGATAATGATCATGCTGCCCGTTGTCAGACTACACATGAGGAAAGTACAGTAGTATCTCCTATCAGTCTGGATTTAGCTTCTGCGCCCTTAAACTTTTCAGATTCCAGTTCTAGAATTTGAGAAGATGGACATTGATAGCATGCAATCCAGGTCTTCCATTCTCCCTTCTACACCTGCCAGCCCCCTCCAGTTTCCACAGGTGCTTCAGACCTGGCATGGGGGGTGGTTTCAAAGGGAGTAAAAGCGCAAGTTTTGTGGTACACAGTGGACAGACAGAAGAGCATAAATTTCCAGAGAGAGGTTGGCTGTCATCCATGCTGCAAAGGCCTTGAAACATCTCTGGTCTCCCAAGACCAGACATCACTGTCTACGCAGACATCACAGTGATGTACATAAGTGGGTACTAGATCTGGCTATGTTAGCCTGGAAGACAGCAGGTCAGCTCAGTCTAACTGTTAAGGCTACATACATTTTACCAGAGCAAAACCTTACTGTAGACAAGTTCAGCAGGGCCAGGATAGACCCACACACATGGAAACTTGAAGTAAAAACACTGGAGTCTGACCACCACAATAAATGGAATTCTTTATTAACGGACAAGCGCTTTCGCATACATCAAGCACGCTTCTTCAGATCCATAATAGTACATTCAGCAAGTTGCACATATATATACTAAAACCTATCCTTTAATTAATCCATCAGGTAATCAAGCAATCAAGTAAGTTAAAGTAGAACAAAGCATTAAAACAAATCATTACATTCAGAAGCATGTTACATAGAAGCATAGAATAAAATAAAATAGTGTAGGAAGCTCATAACTAAGGTTTTTAATTAAATAAACTGTAAAAACTAGTATTAGCAGCTATGAAATATTCTAAAAACTCTGTACATAAAACCATATGCCATGGACCACATATCAAGAAACCTGCTGAGGCATATGTAAAAATGCTCAAGGCACTCACTCTGGTGAGTTAGTTATTGAACGCAAGATGTATGCGATATGAGGGTCATGCAATATTTGATCAATTAATATACGTTGTGACAACTCAAAAAATCTGTGAAGGCTGCAACCTGAAAAAATGTGATGATCAACATCAATGTCAAAGAGTATAGAATAGAATGGAGTTAAAACATTATGTAAAATGAACTCATAGTGCAAAGGGACCAGCTTCTCTTTAATATGTAGACTGCTTATGCGTCTAAAGTCTCGCAAAGTGCAACTGCATGATGAGGTATGTGTTATAAGTTAAAGGTGAGGTCAAAACACATAATAAAATAAATATCTGAACAGAAACAAAAGCACAAAAACTCATCAGTATAGGGGCGACTGAGTATGACCATGAAAGTTAGTGTTGACATGTGTATTAAGATTGCATATATTAAAACATATATTAAAACATAAGTCATGTGAACGTTGTACTTATTCATGTCTTTAACATGGAAAAGTAGACAATAATTAATCATCATGTTAAAACAAACCGTTCAAAAATGAACCAATGAAGTTCATAAAATGTGTAAAAAAGTATGTAAAGAATACTGATATGTGTGTATGAATTATAAAACTCTTAGCAGAAGAAATAAGATAAAATATATATAAATATATATAAATATGATGTATTATATGATGCAATAAAAATATAATTTATAGTATATATGTGATACAACAAAAAACGCAGATTGAAAAATATATATATATATGTAAAGTTATGCAAGATATGAGAAATAGCAAATGCCTAATATGCAAGAAATATACAAAAAATATTGAAAGACATATATTCAATCTGTGAAAGTGTGTGTGTATAAAACTCTAAAAACATCAGTATAAAAAACATAATAATTAAATACTAGTATGAGTAAATAAATAAATGAATGAGTAAAATAATAAATTAATGAAATTTATGAATGCATAATATGAATGAAATGTGTAAATCAACTAGCTATATTACGAAACATCATATTTAAGATGTAAAATATATATACATATGTGTAAGTAGGAATGAAAAATGGAACTCAACGTGAACATGTTCAAGATAAAAGAACACTAACATTATGTTTAGGGTGTTAATATGTAGCCTACTAAGGTGCTCACAAAGCTGTACTATTTATATGAAGGCATATCACAGCTACTAAGATTCCTGATTAACAAAAGACATATTATACGTTCAAACTCTCTGTAGGGCATCTTCACTTAACACTACGTGCTTTCAGTGGGGCCCTTACACTCACATATTGGTTTAAACCTGGGTTATATTGGGCCTTTAACTTGAGAATCCAGGACAGCTCTATATTCTCTAGATCATTGAAAATATCCCCCTCTCTAGCACAAGGTGTAATAATCTGTAGCACTCTAAAAACAAAAGAATGTCCTATATTGTTCATGACATGTTTGGCTAGGGCATTTTTTATGTCACATTTCTTTATATCTTGAATATGTTCTTGTATCTGTTCTTGTATCCTTTCTTTCAAAGTTCTGGTGGTCATTCCTATATAGAAAGCTCTACAAATTTGGCAGTCAGCCAAATATATCAGATTCTTATCCTCACAGGTAGCAAAAAAATGTGGTTCAAACTTAAAAGTTAAAGTGGGGTGTTCAAACAATTGGTCAGTAGTAATCATATTGCATATACTGCATTTCGTGCAAGGAAACGTGCCTAATCTCTTATCCTTATAGGAACTGACTTTCCTACTTGAATTCGGTTGTTCATTGCACAATAATCTACTTAAATTCTTGCTGTTGCGATAAACAAATGAGGGTGTGGGTCCTACAAGCTCTGCTATCCTTACATCTGTTAAGAGAATGTGCCAATTCTTAATTAGGATATTTCTAATATGTTTAATATCGCTGGTGTATCTCATATTAATCCTCACTATCGAATTGTCAAAAATTCTCTTGGTATATCTATAATGTTTGTTAGTATTGACACTTGTATTCTTCACAGCTGTCTCGTGAATGGAGTTCTCCTTGATGTCTTGTATCTTTTCTGGGTTATATCCCCTGTTTATAAAACAATCTTTCAAAAAGTCAGCCTGTTTGTGTAGTTCATACTCTATTTTGCATAACCTCTTGATTCTGATGAACTGACTCTTGACTATACTGTCAAAACACATGGAAACTTCATCCTGGGGTCTTTCAAGAATTGACCTGAATGAGGGGATCCTCTGAAGTTCTATTTGCATCTTCTCAGGATAGGTAAATAATGAAATTCTGCTCTAGGATTACTTCCAGTCTGGTCTGGAAGACTGATGCCTTCTCATTCCCATGGATGGGACTATGCCTGTATGCCTTTCCATTAATTACCAGGTTTATTTTAAAGATCCAGAAGGACTCTCAAGAAATTGTGGTCGTGACTCCTTGTGGCCAAGGAAACCATGACTTTCCCATATTTTCTGTCTGGCCAAGGGCAATTGCCACAAGCTTTCACACATACCAGATTTAGTCTCAATAGGCTGAGAGATTAATACCTTTAGGCAACTTCTTTGAGGACGTGCAAGTGCCAAATAAGGCAAATAAAGACTGCTGCAAGAAAATAGTATACATGCAAATGGAAATGATTGTCACCACTGGAAGAGCCAGGACCTTTTTCAGGCCCAGTTGCCTCCAGTTCTCAATTTTATTTGTGTGAATTACTATCCAGTGATTTGCTGTACTTGTCTGTCAAGGTACAGTTGTTAGCCTTTTCTGCTGGTCTGTCCCTAAATCCTCCATTTCAATCAATGCTAAGGTTAAACTATTTTTAAAGGAGTATTACATACTGTCCCACCTAGGAAATGGGTGGCACCTCCTTGATATCTCAAATTTTTACTTGAACGACCTAGCTTTGTCTCCATTTGAACCAGCTCATGAGTGATTTGAGGTTTTTAACAACTTGTAGGCTCATAGGTTGGTACTAGGCTATCGGCCCTAGGGCTTATACAAGCCTAGCCATAACAATTCCCTGGATGTTTCTTCCCACAATATTTACTTCCCTGGACCCCTGTCTAGCAGGGTGACTGACGTGATCCCCGGGGTGAATTTCCTATCTCCCATCCAATCATCAAAGTTCCTTTTGAAGAAGGCCAGGGAGGCGCTCTGCTTGACATGTATAGGCAGTCTTTTCCAGAGTATGGGGAGTCTCTGGGTCAGGAACCTAACCCTCCAGCATGTTTTGTTCATTGTGATGACAAGGTTTAGATCCCTGGAGCATGTGGCTCTGAGGGATTGGGATTTCTTTAAGTGGAGCATGCCCAACAGCTCAGGGTTTGACATGGCCTTGTATGTTAAGCAGAGATTGCCTCTGAGTAGACGATGTGCCACAGAGTATAGCTGGAGTTTTTTTTAGACTGTCAGCATAGGGCATCTGCTTTAGGCCTGTGATTCTTTTAGTGAGGTATTTCTGCGGCCTTTCCAGCTGTTGCAGATGTTTTGTGAGGTACATACCAAACGGGGTGTTGTACTCTATAATGGGTCTAATGAGGGATGAGTACAGTGGGACAATTGCCTCCTTTTTTCTGAATGAGAAGCCCTTAATGATGAGGTGTGCCACATAGGATTTCCTGACTGTTGTGGCGATGTTATCGAAGGTGAGACCACTGTCCACCTTTGTCCCCAAGTCTCTTTCAGTGTGTAGTGTACTGCCGCCTATGTGGTAATTCATGGGTACATGTTTTTTTCCCAAAGGGGATAACTGTACATTTCTTGACATTAAGCTTGAGCCCATGGCTCTGGCACAAAGCATCTGTTTCTGTAAGGCCCTTTTGTAGAATATCCACATCATTTGGGGATTCAGTAATGGCTCCCAGTTTGCAGTCATCTGCGAACTTTGTTAGCCAGAGTCCCTTAGTGTTGGCCTGTACTTCAGAGAAGTAGATGCCAAACAAGTGGTCCCAGGACTGAACCCTGAGGTACTCCACTTGTCTGGAGCTGGATTTGGAATCTGTTACTTCTACAGTCTGGGCTCTGTCAGTAAGCCAGTTGGCAACCGATCAAGTGACGTAGGGATTTATGCCCAGCTTAGTACGTTTATCTATGATTCCAGAGTGGGAGATGGTGTCGAAGGCCTTGGCGAGGTCCAGATAGGCTGTGTGGAGCACCTTACCCTTGTCCACAGCTGTGGAGACTGATTCAAAGAAGTCAATTAGGTTCAGGAGAAGTCAATTAGGTTCAGGAGACAAGATCGGCCCTTCACAAACCCAAACTGGGTGGGGTCCAGTGTTTGAAGGTTGCCAATGTCTTTGTTTATAAGTTCCATGATGATGTGTTCCATGCCCTTGAAGATCAGGCTCGTGAGACTGATGGGACAGTAGTTTCTGGGATCCAAGGTGGATACCCCCTTGTGGAGTGGGATAACTGTAGCTGTGCACCACTCAGTGGGCACGAAGCCTGAGGTGAGGCTATGATTAAACATGACACTTGGGTGAGGTGCCAGTTCATTTTGTAGTTCATGTAGTACACAGCCCGGGATGTCATCTGGTCCCATGGATGCTGTATTCTTAGCTTTGGAGAGTGCGGTTTCTACCTGTGTGGCCATGATTACCAGAATTTGGCAATATTTTGGCATTGAGATTGGCCCTTTATGGGGTGAGAGGGAGGTGAAGTTGCCAATATCCTGGCAGATCGATTTACTGCCAATATCCTTGGGATCAGTATATTTAATGCCATTCTGTTGTAGCTCAGAGCACATCTGAGCATTGCCATTTTGATTCTTGACATAACTATAGAATGCCTTGTGGTTGTCTTTGGAATCTTTGGCAATTTTATTTTCGTAACTAGCTTTGGAGAATTTTATGAGGGATCAAAGCTTCTTACTAAGGCTGGGAAGGGATTTTTTTTTTGCATTTTGGGATTTTCCTTTTTTCTGCAACAGTTTCTTTCTTCTGTTGTATAGTTTGTTTATGGCAGGGGACCACCAGATTGGCTTCCTTTTTTTGGAGGAGAGCATCTTGGTTCTATTTGGGATGGCACAATTCATGCACGAGTGGATGTGCTTATGCAGTGCCTTAATGTAGGATTCAGCAGTCGAATTTTCAGCTCCCATCTTCATGGGTGTCATGAAGTTACACTTCAGACTTGAGTAGCATGAAGTTGGCTTTGGAGAAGTTTTTTAGGGAGGTTTCCTTACTTGGGGGTGGGGGTGGGATGTGGATGTCAAGGGTGATTTGCTTATGGTCAGACCTGACCAATGAGGGGGTGACCACTGGTGTGGAGCATCTATCTCCCATGTTGGTAATGACCAGGTCTAGGATATTGGAGCCGCTGGTGGGACAATGGATTAGTTGATCCAGGGCATTGGAATTTATGAATTCCAAAAACCATTGGGAAAAGGTGTTAGTACCCGGTAGTTGAAATCACCCAGTATTAGGGTATTTGGTTGTATCTTAATATTTTCCAGTATGTTTAGATAGGTGTAGTGAGAATCTTGGGGCATGGTGGGGGATCTGTAGCAAGCTACAATTTGGATTGCAGTCTTGGATAAAACAACCACAGAAGCAAACCAGAAGAAACAACAAAGAAGGATCCACCAAAAGCACGATTTATTTAAAACTCTGTCAGAGTTTTAAATAAATCGTGCTTTTGGTGGATCCTTCTTTGTTGTTTCTTCTGGATTGCAGTCTTACCTAGTGTTAGTTGCACCTGGAGAATTTCAGATGCATTGTGTTGGGCAACTAGCTTGGAGATGTGAATATCTTTGGTGAATATGGACACTCCTCCACCTTTAGTGTTTTGGTCTTTGTTTGGTGGCCGAAAAGTGTGGTACGAGTTGTAGCCTGGTATTGCAGGGGTGCTGTCTGGAGCCTTGAACCAGGTCTTGGTTAAGGCACAGATATCGATGTTCTCCATTTTTAGGAGTGCCTCGAGAGAGTGCATTTTGAGGTTTAGACTTCTATCATTGAGTAGCGTGGTGCTGCGGTAGCATTGTCACCTCACAGTAAGACGTTGATCGGTTCGACTCTCAGCTAGAGCGTCTTCTGCGTAGAGACATGCGTGAATGGGCGTACCTTCGTTGAAGGTTGTACGTCAGGGCTGGCAACTCGTCACGTAAAAATCAACTGCCAATCATTAGCGGACCGGAGTTCCACTGTGGCGACCCCTAACCAGGAAAAGCCGAAAGACACAACAACCTTCAGATTTTGCATGCTTGTATCTGTTACGATGGTGGTGGTTTTGCCCTTTGAACCTTGCCTAAAAAAAGGCACTATAGGGGTGGCAAGAGCTTTAGCCAGTAACCTGAATCCCAGGGGTGGACAGGTGCAGACCATCTCTGGCAAAGCATCGTGGTTTGTTGATCATGTCGTCCCAGGCAGACAGATACTGGATCCCCTTTGAATGACATCAGAAGCTTAGCCAGTTGTTGAAGTCAATCATTTTGTCCTTATACTGTGGTATCATACTGGGTGAAGGTAGGATGCTACTCGGGGCTAGGGTCATATTTGCCTGGGCCACGTGATCTGAGAGCTCTTCCATGTCTCTGACATCTGCTAGATAAGAGTCTGAGTTACAAGCACTTTTTACCAAGTCAACCCTACCTTATTTTTCATAGGGATAGGGTTTCCTTGAGGACAGATCCTACCTTTATCCCTAAAGTAATTTGAGTTTAAAAATGAAAAGAGAGAGAGCACAACAGCTGAAGCAGGTATACAAGCAGGTAAAATATTTATTGGAGTAAGCGCTTTCACATCCCAATGGATGCTTCTACGTCTCCTATAAAGGTAAGAGGAAGGGACAACCTGTGACTATCTTGTTTATTTCTAGATGGTTATTCTATGTTATCACATTTTGTTATTTGTTATACTAACCACAGTAAGCCATTTCTGGGTAGGCTTAAAGCTCATTCAGCAAGGGCATCAGCTTTATTTGTGGCTTTGTGGAAAAGGATGTACTGTAAAAGTATTCTAGAAGCAGCAACATGGTCCTTTGTATACGATGGGTCCTCTGTATATGATTACAAAGCATTGCAAACTGAATTCCTTTTCCAGCTCCATAACAGGCTTTTTATGAGGGCCATTCCGCAGGGCATCTTGCAGCCTGTTGTAGGCCTCCTCCCCTATTTTCCTTCTGACAAAGCTGTGGAAGTCGAGCCAAATAGCTTAAGTTACTGCAGCAGTGGTACATATATCGAACATAACATAGTTGCGTAAGTAACTTAATGCAACAGTAAATGTTCTAATGGGTCACCATTGCAGTAACCAAAGCCCACAGTAGCTGTCCATTCTTCTGCCTCCTATTTTTTCTTACTGTTCTTGCTGCTAGGGTGGGTTTGTTTGCACTCTGTTGTATATAGCAGTGATCCACTTTGTTTCCTAGTACAAGCATGCAGAGCTTCTTGCCTTCTGAGCAAAAGATGCTCTCAAGTATTTTGGCACAAATACTGCCTTTTTATAGGAGTACTTAAGAGTGCTTCTGGCCGTTGGAAAGCATGGTAGGTGCCCAAAACGTTGAAAAGCTGTCTGACACTGGGGGTAATACCCATAATAGCGTAGGCTACTGCAACAGTGATCTAATAGAACATATACTGTTGTGGTCAATTTACTTTCACAACTGTACTTTTGTTAAATACGGTTTACATTTTAAGCATTCCTGGTTCATTTTGGATGCATCATAGTTTAAATGTTGGTCAAATTTCAAGTTATGTTCTACAATATCTCCTAATAGTTTAGAGTGAGTTGGTTTTTATAGTAATGTTTTGTAGTATTGTTATTTTGAAGCCTGTGCTAAGCTTTGGAGCAGAAAAGTAGAGCAGCTATGTATTGCATGTCATTGCTAATTATGTTGAACAGCAGTGGACCAAGAATTGATTTGTTGTGCAACACTTACTGGTATTGTTTGATCAGCTAAAGTAGGTGTCTTGCCATAGTACAAATTGTGATCGAACACTAAGGTAGTTTTCAAATGAGCTTATGGTGACATTATCTTAAGCTTTTGACAAATCCAAGAAGATAGAAGCTACTATCTGAATTTGAGTTCCTTATTTCTCCCCTATCAGACACTGCTTGCTGTATAAAAGTACCTACAAAGGCAATTCCAAGTGAATATTCTAAACTTCACTGATTTTGTGGCATATCTGGGAACTAAGCAGTTCTTACATTTGTGTCGTGTACTGTTTACCTAGTTAACTGCCCTATCATCCTTAACCTGCATGCCTGCCCATCATAATTATCTTTTCATGTGTTGTATACTGTGTTAATTACTTTTAGTAAATTTTAGCAAAAATTCATCCAAAGGTATTTTTTTCTATTTCCCTCTTCCTCTTTTCAGTCATCTCTGATAATAGACCTAAGTATAGTAACCACAGCCTAGTTTGTAGTCCGAACTTTCCTTGGGCACTTTTCCAGAGTTAAGATATCCCCAGGTACAAAATTTGTTCCCAGAAAATTTAATTATTGAACAATTTATTTCTATTTTCAGCTTCCTTCTCTACATCTTTATCTTACAAATACTATTGGGACAATCTGTATTTTACAGGGTGGGGGTTATATATTTTAACTGCATCAAACCCCTTCATGATTTTTATGCACTTACTGCTCTGCAAATGTTTTCATCATTCTGTATTTCAAAGTTTAGAAGCCCATATTATCTCTTATCTTTTTGTCTCCTTGAGCTATTGATCTTTATCACAGTTGCAGTATTCCTTACAAATGTGATATCCTGCTGAGGATAGACAAATGTCTGTCTGGCATACCTATGTCTTCGTTCCTTCCAGGCACTGTACATCAGATGTATGTACTACTTCTAAAGAGTAGGGTGCAGAACAGATGTACAAACATGTAACCCTCAAAGTTTCTTTGCGGGCAGTCCAAACGTTACTTTTCCAATTCAGTTTGCAGTTGTAAGTTGTGTAGCCACAGCTACAGAGCCTTCAGAAGATAAGTGCCTCATTGGGGTGTTTTCCTTTCTTTTTTCTGTGGGTTGTATTATCTTTTACATGTCATCCAGGAAGGGAAAATGAGTGTGGGAGGCAGATTCCCAATAAGGATAGACACAGGAAGTGCCTTTTTTGTCGTGTTGCTGCCTGTGACCATACTCTGTGCTAGTTTTGTCATGCTTTCATTAGAAGACTTTATGCAGCCATCTGTCTTCCCTTTTTTCTATTTAGAAAACCAGTAACTGAAGCTTCTAGCTCAGGGTTCTGTGTCTTCCTAATCCACCCATCTCAACATTCAGTTGCCACTCAAAAAATCTAAAAAAAGTGTACTGATTCTTCTGCTGTCCAGCCTCCTCCAGATTTCTCCATCGGGTTGGATGAAGAACCTTGGGACCATCTTAGTTCCACTCTCTGCCTCCTCTGTCATGATCCAGTCAGAGGCTGACATGGGGTTGCCTTACCCACATGTGCACTGAGGGTATGCCTATGTCAGCTTTAGAAGAGGAACTGTGGATAATCATTTGAGGGGTGTAGGGGGATTCCTCAGACTCTGGGTAAGAAGAAAGTCCCTGGTTCCCTTATTAAAGTTAGACAAGGGTCAAAATCAAACACATTTGTTAGGGCTGGTGTTTGTTTGAAAAAGAAACAGAAAACCAGATGTATGTAGCTGCTGTAGCGAAGGGTAATAGTCCTTCCCTCTAGATCTGGCTTCTAATAAAGAAGATTCCCTTTCCCCTGGTTTCCCCAATTGAAGAGAGGTCTTGGTGATGCTATTATCTATATAATGTAACAGTTTAAATGGAGTTGTTCCCAGATTTCTGATATTTAAAAAATATAGTATGACCCTTTACAGATAGATTCATGCTAGCCTCCTGTCTTGGATGTTCTTTTAGCCATCTTTTCGTCTGCATCTGTCTGCTGACTCCAGACCCCCTGCTCCAAACAAGCCTTACAGCTTTAGGAACTTTATAGAATCTTAGAAGTTTGTATATTAAAAGCCCTTTTTCTGACCCTGCAGTGTGTTTTCCGGCCACTGATGAGCCTTTTAAATTGCTGTCCTCTTCAAAGCTTTTCCCCTTTAACAATGACAGTTGTGCTATGGACTGGTATGGAAAAAAGGGTATACCTCTGCCACATTAGCTTTCAGAGTTATAAACTACCAGACCCATATGACGAGATGTGTCCTAGATTATCTTTCTCAACTTGGCAATGTTCTTTCTCATTTGCCTGATTTAGAAGGTAAGTCATCTACTATTTCTGTCTTGAGCTCTGCTTCCCAAGTAGATCACTCTATAAAATATAGTATTGATGCTACTGGTGCCTCCTCTAGGATAGCTGCTTCAGGGTCAGTTATTTGGAGATATTTCTGGTCGTAGCGCCAGTACCTCCCTGAAGACATTAAGGATAAGTTGCTGGACTCTCCTTTGGGCAACCAGAATATTTTTAGCTGTAAAGCAGCTGAGCTCTTCAAGACCTTGCAGGATAAGGGGAAGGCAAACAAGATCTTAAGCAGATCTTCCTTTCTCCTTTTCCCAAGTTGCTTGGGAATTGCACTCTCTCCCATTGTGAGGAGGCATCTTGAGACAGCCTTTCTAGACTAAGAGGCCTTCTAGGAGGGTGTATCCTTACCAACCTTTTCAGGGTTCTAGGGGTCAAAAGCTTTTTTTTCCTGACAAATCTGCTTCCATTTGACATTCAACCTCTTTTGTCCCTTGGCCAAATTATTCTTTCCCTCAGATTTACTATCTCTTCCGGTTTGACAACCCATAGCCCCAGGTTTGTGAGTGTTTTCTATATATCAAAACTGGTATTTCTTGGTTTGTAAGTCCCTTCCTCCCTTCTTAGGCATTTCCCATCCTTCTGATTGCCAGCTTCCTCTCTTTCTTTGAGTTCAAAACCTTTTGGTGCAAGGAACCATTCAGCCAGTTCTGCCCTCAGAAGGGCAAGGGGTTTTATTTCAGAATGTTTCTGGTTTTTGAGAAGGAGGGTTCTTAGACCCATTCTGGATCTTCTTCCTCAACACCTTTCTGAAAATGCCCTCTTTCAAGATCTTCTGTCTTCAGTCTGTGAGTCACCTGTTACTTCCTCAGGCTTTCCTGGTGTCCCTGGATCTGATGGATGCCTACTTTCACATTCCTAGTCACCCTCTTCACGGGAAATTTTTGATGCGTCTGTTTCTTCCTTGCATTCCCAGTTCTCTGCTTTGCCTTTTGGTCTTTCTGTAGCTCCAAGTGTCTTTACCAACTGCCTGGCCCCAGTGGTAATCTTCTGCAGACTTCTGGAAATTCACATTTTCCCTTATTTCAATGACCTGCTGATTCAGACACCTTCTTCCATATTGTGAATACACCATGGTTCTCCTACACAGTGTGAGGTTCACTGTACATCTCAGTCTGCTCTTATCTCTTCTCAACACCAAGTTTTTTTCTGGATTTGATGGATTTAGACCTAGTCAATGATGGCCTTGCCCCCTTCTCCCAAGGTCCTATCCTTGACTGGCTACTGTCAGTCTCTTCCTCTGGAAGAATTGCCTGCAAGAGAGTTTGAGTCCTGGGGTTCCTGGCATCCACCATTGCTATGGTTCATTTCGCCAGACTCCACATGAGGAAGTTTCAAGTGATATCTTAAGACTGGCTTCTGGATCTTCTCGTCCCTCTCTTGCCTTGCCTCAAACTCGAGCTCTTCTGGTAGATTCAGCAGATTTCTCTAAATTCTGCACTGCCTTTTCAAGTTCGTTTTCACACTCAGGACTTGTACACATATTCTTCGTATCAGGATTGGGGAGCCTCATTCAACATCATCAGGGTCCGACGAGTTTGTTCTTCCCAGCAAGAAGTGAACCATATCAACATAAGCAAAGATGACTGTTCTAATTCTAGGTCTTCATGCCTTGCACCATCTTTGGGTTCTAGGCCCTTTGGGAATTTTCACAGACAACACTAAGGATATCTGTTATATAAATAAGCAAAAGGGCACAAAATTTTGCATTCTTTGCAGGTTGGCTCTGTAGGCTTGGGATTTTGCAGGCAGCCATCAACTATCTCTGCAGGCTGTTTACATTCCCTCAGATATAAATCTAGTGGCAGACAATCTGAGGAAGTTCAGGGCAGATCCTCGTGAGTGGATGCATCATAAAGGGGTATTTCTGTACCCCAAGCAGATTTTTGCTTCTCTTATGAATGTAGACAGCTCCTTCAGATCTGTTCGAGTGCAGAGTTTTCTGGCTGGGGAAGTGGAATCTTTTTTTCCTGGAAGGGGATGATTCTGCATGCTTCCCCCCTCTCTTCTATTGCCAAAAGTCCTGCACAAAATCATGCGAGAAGTCCAACATCTTGCTGGTGACTCTCTTTTGGCCCCATTATTACTAGTTCCCTCTTCTGCTTCATCTGGCCAAAGTCAGTCATCGCAAGTTCTCACAGGATGGATCTTCTCGCATAGGGAAGGGGTGTCTAGCATTTACTCACCCTACAATTGACTCTATGGGTGATAAGGTTTTGATTCCTTTTAGATGCCAGTTCTCTGAGGGTATACTTAAGGTTTTACAGGACACCAGAAACCCACTACTGAAAACTCTTGTGTAGCTAAATGAAGAGGTTTCCTATTTGGTATTGCTCATAACCAGGCCACACTTTCATTGGGTATTCCTGTGGTACTCATTTGTGTTAGCTGCTCAATTCTGGCCTCATATATTCATCTGTTAAAGTTAATTTGTCGGCCTTTTTGCTTGTTTGCCCTTGAATCTGCCACTTGTTTCTAGACTTGAAGTTGAATGATTTTTGAAAGGTGTCTAAGTTATGTCTCCAAGAAAGCCTATTCCTCCTCCTTGGGGCCTTCATTTTCAATTTTTGAAAAATGGACTCTGTCTCGTTTTTTGTCTTCATACCAATCCTTCTTTTATGCCTAAGCTTGTTAATTTGTCCCTGCATCAAGCTAGTAATCTTCCTTCTTTTGTTCCCTTCTTCAATTAATGATAGTGAGTGCATTCTTCATACTTTGGATCTACATAGACAGCTCGGATATTACCTTGACAAGAGTTAAGGTATAAGGAAATATGAGCAGCTTTATTTCTTTCCATTCCAAGAAATCTGGTTTGGCTGTTTCTAACCAAACTATATCCTCTTGGATTTCTAAGGCCATTCCTTTTGCTATTCTTTATGGTAACCTCCTTTCTTCTTTTCGTGGTTATTCTACCATGGCTGTGACCTGTTGTGGTATTTTTTTATTTTTCTATTCTAAAAGTGTCTGGATACTAGATCAGCATTGGAAGCTGCTACTTTGTATTCTGTACATACCTTTACTAAATATTATAAGTTGGATGTGATTTCCAAGGCCAGGGTTGGTTTTTCCAAGGTCATTCTACACTGTTTGATGGACTTCTATGTGGCTTTCTCCTCCCATGCTCTCCCATTTGTAAAGAATACTGCAGTAGTGATAAGGAAGGATGCAGTACAGTTGTACAAGATCTTCCCATAACTGTAGATGCTCTACTTCTCACTGTTGCAGTATTCTCTCTTTCCCTTTGTTTTTCTTTGTGGCTTTTCATCTGAATGAGTGGTCCTTCTTCCTTTTCTGGATGCACATCATTGCTCTTCCTCGGTTTCTGGTTCTTTTGGGGGCTATTCAGTTCTGAGGATTAGGTGCTCGCAAGACATACTCTGACAGGTGATGCCTAGAAGGAGCTAAGGCTTTGGTATGCTGGCTGTACATTCAGCTGTCCTATGCAGGATATCCCATTTGTAAGAAATACTGTGGTAAGCTCTTGCACAACTGTAGTTTCTGCATGGTTACTAAACTATTAATTCAAAATAAACATTATACTTTCAAACAGAAGCTCGGTAATCTTAGACTTAAAACACCCTTTTAAATTTGGGAACCTCAGGCCCCCCTGCTCCACTGGAAGTATCACTTTATTTCCAATGCACACTAATGTTTTTATTAAAAAAGTATACATTTTTTGAATGCTGCCTAATATTTTCTCATTGAGTTGTAAACATGATGCACATTTTGGCTTGCTGGTACCAAAAACATCTCTATTGCTTGTGTATTGCTTTCTTTATCCATTAACGTTTTTTTTTTTTTTTTTATCGTTAGTTTCTTTTTTTTGTTTCCTTACAAGTTTCTTTGGCTATCTGTTTATAACCTTTTTGCTTATCTGTACCCATTTTCATGGTCCTGACAAACCAGGATACCACTGCAACAACCCATGTATGAGTACATAATTTAGAACTGTTGCCTCTGTTTTGATTTTGCTTATTTTATACCCTGATACAACTTTGAATTCTTTTAATACATAAAATAACTCCAGAACATCCATTTCTGGATCAGAAATACACAAGTACATTGTCTGCAAGCAGTGCCAGTTTTTCTTGCCCAACTTGCCATTCTCAACTTTTTGTTCATAACAATCTAATTTGTTGGGTGGTGGTTCCAAATACAAATCCAATAATAAAGGGGAGATCTGCCATTGCCATCTTATTCCTGTTGTTAATATAAATTTATGTGAATGCCCCTCAAGTTTTGATTTATGTCACTGCCTCTTGTGTATTGTAAACATTAATTTCACCTACTTTGGTAGAAATTCAAATGTCACAATGTATTTTTCAAAAATCCCCAGATGACACTGTCAGAAGCTTTCTGTGTGTCTAGTCCAATTAACTTCATCTCGTTACTCTGTTCTGCATTCTTCGGGATCCTTAACATCTTGTTAATACTATGAAATGCCTTCTGGAAACCACACTGATCAGCACTGAGAATTATAGGCAGTATTTTTACTGCTTTTGCCAGTAAGTTCATTAATACTTTGTAATTTTGATTTTCTTCTACAACTGGCATCCTCTACTTCCTCCTTCACTGCAGTCCCTCTATTTTTTTCTGACTTCTCCTCCTGTGGCATCATCTTGTCACATATATCTGGGCACATAGTCTGTGTTGAATCTGTGATCACTCTTTAAATATTGCTTGTACTTTGGTTCATAGGTAGGTAGTAAGCTGTCTGCCAGAGGGCATTTATAAGCCTAGCCAGAGTGTGTCTGCTTTCGCTTCCCCATTGATTAATTAACTGATCCTCTGTCAAGCAGAGCCAATGAAGTGATCCCAGGGGTGTATTTTCTGTTTCCCATTCACTTGTCAAGGTTTTTCTTGAAGAGTGTTAGTGAGGGGCTCTGCCTGATGTAATTTGGAATTTTGTTCCAAAGCATGGGGAATCTCTGCGACAGGAATCTATCCCTCCCCCATGTTCTATTTATTGTTGTGGCAAGGTTTAGTTCACTAGAGCGCGTGGCTCGCAGTGACTTGGATTTCTTTAGGTGGAGCATGTCCATCAATTCTGAGTTGGACATGACTTTGTAAGTCAGCAGAGATCACCTCTGAGTAAGCGATATGCCACTGAGTACACCTCTGAGTAAGCAATATGCCACTGAGTACAGCCGGAGTTTTTTCAGTCGGGCTGCATAGGACATATGTTTGAGACCAGTAATCCTCTTGGTGAGGTACTTTTGTGGTCTTTCCAGCTGTTGGAAGTGTCTTGTGAGGTACATCCCAAATGGGACAATGTACTCTATGATGGGTCTAATGAGTGACGAGTATAGGGGCACTATATAACCTCTTTATTTCTAGATGCGAACCCTTTAGTAATTAGATGGGCCACATTGAAGGATTTCCTAACTACTTTAGCAATATGATTGTCAAAGGAGCGATTACTATCTAATTGGGTCCCCAGATCTCTTATTACCTCTTCTGTATTAAGGGGGCTGCCACCTATGTGGTAATTCGTGGGTGTTTTGTTTTTCCCAAACGGGATGACTATGCATTTTGTTTGGCATTTAGCTTGAGGCCATGACTTTGACACCAGGTGTCCGTCTAAGTAAGGCCCTTTTGGAGGATGTCAGTGTCAGCCGGAGAGTCAGTTATGGCTCCCAGTTTGTAGTCATCGGCGAACTTGGCTAGCCATAGTCCTCCTGTGTTTGCTTGTACTGAGAAGTATATGCCAAACAGTAGGGGTTCCAGGACCGAGCCTTATGGGACACCACTTGTGACTGGTTTAGAGTCGGACCTGGAGCCCACTATTCTTACCGTGTGAGTTGGCAACCCATCTCATGACACAGGGGTTTATGTTCAGGCTGGTGAGTTTTTCTGTAATACCAGAGTGGGGAATGGTGTCAAAAGTCTTGGCGAGGTCAAGGTAGGCTGTGTGAACCACCTTTCCCTCGTCTGTGGCCTTGGTGACTGTCTCGAAGAAGTCAACCAGGTTTAGTAGGCATGATCTGCCCTTAACAAAGCCGAACTGGGTCTGGTCAAGTGTTTGGAGGTTCCCAATGTCTTTGTTGAGTTCATGATGATGCGCTCCATAGCCTTGGAGACCAGGCTAGTCAGGCTTATGGGGCGATAGTTACCAGGGTCAGTTGTGGCCCCTCCTTTGTGGAGAGGAATAACCATTGCTGTGCGTCATTCTATGGGCATGTAGCCTGTGGAGAGGCTGAGGATGAACAGCGTGTTTAGGTGGGGGGTTAGTTCGTGCAAGACGCAGCCTGGGACACCATCTGGTCCCATTGATACTGTGTTTTTGGCTTTTGAAAGGGCTGTTTTCACCTGTGCATCTGTGATTTTTGGGACACTATACTTTTCCGGTATTGTTGTGGGCCCTTTTGGAGGTGAGGGGGGGTGAAGTTTGCACTGAATCTATGTGCCAGGGTGTTGGCAATATCAGTAGGTTCAGTATATTTTGTGCTATTTTGCACTAGTTCAGTGCATATCTGCGAGTTGCCACTTAGATTCTTAACATACTTCCAAAAAAGTTAATCACAGAAGTACGTTTTTCTCTCACTAAATATGTTTTTGCAGCTTTTATCCCTGGGCCTCTGCTGAATTGAGTCTTGCATGACCCAGTTGGTCCTTTCTGGTAACCAAATGCAAATAAATAGTATAGAAATTGGTCTGTCTGAACCAAGGTAAGCTGGACCTCGTCCTTACTGGAAACACAATCGCTATTGCTTCCTTCCATGACTTAGGATGCCCCCTTTGCAGTATTAAATAATTTGTACCTTTCTGTTTACTTGTACCATTTTCCATATTTTAGTACGTACCCCATCTAAACCTCATGATCTTCCTGTGTTTTTTTTTTTTTTTTTTTTTTTTTAATTGTTTGTAGTCTTCCTTACCGATTTTGTACCCCTTCATTTCCTTACCAGATGCTCTTCAAGTGCTGGGAGGACCTCTTCATGCAAGAGTTTTTCCAATTCCCCATCTTATCTGTTTTCCTTGTGTAGACTCTGCATAATTTGTTTTTTAGTATGTCCAGTTCTGTAATTCTTTTCCTTGTGTTTTGGTTATTTTGTTTGCCAGTAACTCTGACATTTGCTGTTTGTCTTGTAACCAGTAATTTTATAGTTTTTGGATTGCAATATGTTTGCATCAAAGCCATGATCCTGCCTTTACTTGTTTAAGCTGTTGCTTTCCACAGTTGAGCTTTTTGCTTTTCTGAGATTCTTAACTTTTGCTAACCTTGTAAGTTTTCTGTTGCCCCTTTCTCAGTGTTCCTTTGCCAGTTGTACTTCCTAAATGCTGAAAGGTTAGTTTCATCCTATCCCACTTCACATATAGGTCTTCTACACCGAGTAGTAGTTCTTATAATTCTTGAAGATTTTTTCATCTGCTCACTGAAGGATTTTTGGGAAACATCATTTTTTTTTAATTTATTATTATTATTATTACTATTATTAATACTAATTTTGTCCTTAAGTTTTATAAGATCTGCTGCAGGCACATGGTAGGATATCTATCACAACCTTGAGTTGAAAAATGATTTATTATTTTGATATGCACCCTCAATGAAGTCTGGCCCAGTTTTTATATTTTAGGGGTTAGTAAGTAAATATCTTTGTCCTGCTGAGTAAGTAACTCCTAATCCAAATGTTTTTACATTCTTGTATTAAAATACCTTGTTCATAGCTTATTTCACCTAGCATGTATTTTAGTTATGCTTTTGGAGACCTGTATACTAACTAATGCCATCATGTCATCCTTTTCCCTAGTTAGTAACCATGAAACATTGCAAATTTTCTTGACTTTCTTTTTCCCCCTCTTCTGGCTTTATTGGTATTCTCTTATCGTTATGACCACTCCCATTCTCTTGATCCTCCACAATCTGAATAGCATCCATCCACTGTATTTTATGAAGATTTCATGTTCAATTTCATTTCTTTCCAGCATTGTGACAGTCTGTACACTATTCCTTGTGTGTCAGCATTTTTTTCCTGCATTGACAAAGACCATTGACGTTCCAGCATAAAATTTTTAATTTGGACATTCCTTGGTATTGGTTCTTAATTTCAGAATGTGACAGTGACGTTCACTTCACGTTAGATTTTTTTCAGGTTCTTTGCGTTCTGTTCTGTCCTGATGTGCATTGTCGAAATTCAGTCTTTACTGTAACCATCTGTTGGTTATGTCCACAGTTCCCCATCTAACATCCCCAGTGGGCAATACCATTTACAAAATATTTTGCATAAACTATATGGGAATGTACTCCTATTAGCAAAGGTTCTTTCTTTAGTGTCTATTCCATGTAGGCATATGCTTTATGGTCTTTGCAGAATAGTATGTGTGTTATACCTTTAAAAAGCATTTCCAAGGACAGCACGTGCATATAAACAGTAAGCACATGCTAGCTCCAGTGCCATTTTTAAAGTGCAGCCAGTGTGTGAACATGTATGAGTGTGATAGCTAGTTTGTTTATAACTTTATCTAAGTTAGTTATTAAGCCTCAATCCTGATGTTTGTACATAATAAAGCTGCTCAAGTAGAACCCATGAATGTTCGTCTGTTTTATCCTGACCAGACGAGCGACATGGTGTCAGAACTGGCATTCCAGAGACTGCGTTTCAGAGCTACAAGATGCAGCGTTAACAGTGAAGGTAAACTAAGTCAACAGTGTACAAAAAAGGGCCAGAAATGAACTAAAGGTAATGAAAACTTGCACAAATGATTTATTTTATCAAAAAGATATTATAAGGGCACAGAACACATTATTAAGCAAATGAGAAGCACAAAAAGTTTATTAAATGAGATGTTCAAAATTAAGATATTTGATGAAATGATTTTCAGAAAAGCACATAAGGTGTTTGGAATTGCCTCGGAATTGCAGAACGAGCTCGTTTAAAGTAAAACGAGCACAAGAAAAGTATAATGGGAATGAAAAAAGATTAAACAAGCAAAACTAGTATAAGGGCAAAAAGGAGCATCAAGTACAAATAAAACAAGGCGACCGCATGTTTTTTGTCAAATTACTGTGTTCTGGCATAAATTACTATTTTGCATTGATTGAAGCTATTCAGGGCATAACTAGAGTTACTCAAAGTATCTGTGTAAATGTGCTTAGTGTATGTTTATTACTGTGCACTTATTCCGAAGAGCTTGTGTGCAAAGTGCAACTATTTTGTGAAGAGCAGTCAAAATACAGCTATTTCGAAGAGTTTCTTGTGCTGGGTGTCTAGTCACCACCAATAGTGTTTCTTGCACTGTATAGAGTTGTTTAGCATAGTATAGCCATTTTGGGAAAGTTTGTGTGCTGTGTACTGTTTATTCGCAAGGTGCAGTCACTTCAAAATGCTTCTTACTCTGAGCTTCTTCTGCCCAGTTTATTCCGCACAGTGGAGTTATTTTGAAATGTGTCTTACACTGATAAGAGGTGATTTCTTACAGTACAGTGATTTCAAGAGTATTCTTGTGCCCAGGAGACTTATTTTTGCAGGTTTCAGTTATTCAGGGGCTTGTGCTATTGGCCATAGTTACAATTGCTGTCATACATTTCTGGCATATGTGTGTGTGTACGTGTGTGTGTGTACGTGTGTGTGTGTACGTGTGTGTGTGTATGCGTGTGTGTGTGTATGCGTGTGTGTGTGTATGCGTGTGTGTGTGTGTGTACGTGTGTGTGTGTGTACGCGTGTGTACGCGTGTTTGTGTACGTGTGTACGTGTTTGTGTACGTGTGTGTATGTGTACGTGTGCGTGTGTACGTGTGCGTGTGTACGTGCGTGTGCGTGTGTACGTGTGCGTGTGTGCGTGTGTACGTGTGCGTGTGTACGTGTGTGTGTATGCGTGTGTGCATGTGTGCATGTGTGCGTGTGCATGTGTGCGTGTGTATGCGTGCGTGTGTGTGGGTGTGTGTGTATGCGTGTGTGTGTATGCGTGTGTGTGGGTGTGTGTGTATGCGTGTGTGTGTATGCGTGTGTGTGTGTGTGCGTGTACACGTGTGCGTGTGTACGTGTGTACTTGCAAAAGTCTTCACTGGTATGTGTTAATATGGCAGAGGCATTTCACAGACCAGGTCCACTTTTATTTGTTCAGAATATTGCAGAGAAATGGAGAATGTTTGAGCAAGAGTATATTTTTATGCAAGCATCTTATTCTGACAAAGATGCACACACCCAGAGCATTCATTTTGCTAAAATTTGCTGGGTCAGAGTTCATTGAAAGAGATTGTGTTCATTTGTGTATGCACCAGCAGTATATGAAAGAGAAGAGGAAAACGGTCATATTGTTGTACAGGCTGAAACGAGGGAAGACCCTGAGTGTTTGAAACGTAAATTCAGGGAAATGTGCAACCCCCAGACAAATGTTACATTACAGAGGCATTTGTTTTACAAAAGAGATCAAAAGCCAGGAAAAACTTTTGCAGGTTATATTACTGACCTGAGAAACAAAGCTAAAACATGTAGGTTTGGTGATTTTAAAAGATGAGTTAATAAAAGACAGACTTGTGTGTGGTATTAATAGTGCTGCAGTGAGAAATATTTTGCTTCATAGGATCATAGGAGGTTACTAGGCTATTGGCCCTGAGGCCGTTATAAGCCTAGCCAAGAGTTTAGCCCATGTTTAGACAAATAAGCACCCGGTGGCCTCTGTCCAGCAGGGACATGGGTGGAATCCCAGGGATATATTTTCCGTTTCCCATCCAGTTATCCAGGTTGCACTTAAAAAGGGGTAAAGAGGTACTCTGCTTGATGTGGAGAGGGAGTCTATTCCATAGATGGGATTCTCTGCGACAGAACAAATCTGTCCTGCCAACAAGTATTGTTGATGTCGCAGGCCAGGTTGAGGCCGCGTGTGCGGGTTACTCAAGTGGAACTTGACATGCTGATATACAGCACTCCCATCAAAGTGGGTTCCGTGAATGACTTGTACGTCAAACAGAAAACCCAATACTCAAATCACTGGTATAACAGCGGTATCAGGTCCCACAAGGTCACACTGAAGCTGGTTTAAAAACACACTTCCTTTAATAGTGACTTCAGGTTAAGAGCTTTCATCTACATGCAGTAGACTTCATCAGAACACAGTATCCAAAAGCATTACTGTTTAAATAGTAACAACCCTCCAATCACATCCCAGCATCAATTAACCTCATTAATATTCAGAAATTCTGGAATCCATTAACTATACACATAAACATAATTAATAAAATTTGAAGTTAAAACCTGTTTAAAATCACAAAAGTAGAATTTCATATGAGAGAATATATAAAAAATACACTAATATAATATGAAAACATAAGGAATATATGAAAATATATATAACCATACTTACAAATGTGTAAAAATATATATAAAAATGGGAAACTGTAATACAATGTACAGCTGGAGTTACCTGACAATATATATTTCTATATTGCAAGAAAATAGCTCTCTATATATCTAATATATTAATAAAAAAATGACATTTTTTTTTTAAAAAAGAACCAATTCAGGAACATACTAGAGGTATGGTGGAAATACATTTATTTTATCCTGGGGGGGTGGCTGCATTCAAATTTTATTAATCATGTTTATGTGTATAGTTAATTGATTTCAGAATTTCTGAATATTAATGAGGTTAATTGATGCTGGGATGTGATTGGAAGGTTGTTACTATTTAAACAGTAATGTTTTTGGATACAGTGTTCTGATGAAGTCTACTGCATGTAGATGAAAGCGCTTAACCTGAAGTCAATATTAAAGGAAGTGTGTTTTTAATCCAGCTTCAGTGTGACTTTGTGGGACCTGATACCGCTGTTATAGTAGCGATTTGAGTATTGCATTTAGGTAGGAACTTGTCAGGCTTCACTGGTTCATTTTGTGTATTGTATGCCAAACAGAGGTCACCTCTGAGGAGTCTGTATGAAACAGAGTAGAGGGATAGGGTTTTAGCATATCTGTGTATGGTAGATGTTTGAGGCCCTGGATTCTCCTGGTGAGGAACCTCTGTGGTCACTCCAGCTGCTGCATTTGCTTTGCGAGGTACATGCCGAAAGGGGCGTTCTACTTGATAATGGGCCTTATAAGGGAAGAATACAGGGATGTTATGACCTTGTCCCTGTATGAGATCCTTATTTATGAGGTAGGCCATGTAGAAGGCTTTCCTTACAAAGGAAGCAACATTGTGGTCAAAAGTCAGGTTGCTATCAACCTGGGTGCCCAAATCTCTTATGACCGAGTGCTTAGTACATTATTCATGTGATAATTTGTGGGGATGTCACACTCCTCAAAGGGGATGATGATGCATTTTTTGGTATTCAGCTTCAGGCCATGTTTCTGGCACCAGCCATTTGTGAGGGAGACCCTCTTGGAGGATGTCCACATCACTAGGGGAATTGATGACAGCACCCAGCTTGCAGTCATCTGCAAACTTGGTCAATAGCCCACTGGTTTTGGCCTGCACCTCAGAAAAGTATATCCCAAATAACAGAGGCCCCAAGACCGAACCCTAGGGTACACCACTTGTTACATGTCTACTGGTTGAGGTAGCTTCCCCTATTTTGACCATGTGGGTTCTATCAGTGAGCCAGTTTGCTACCATTCTGATAACATATGGATTGATGCCTGGTTGAGAGAGTTCATCTATTATGCCCGAGTGGGGAATAGTGTCAAAGGCTTTGGCCAGGTCAAGGTAGGCAGTGTGCACACAGTCTTCCCCTCATCCATGGTTTTGGTTACGGTCTCAAAGAAGTCGACCAATTTTAGCAGACACGACCTCCCCCTGATGAAGCCAAACTGAGTGGGATCAAGTGTTTGGAGGTTGCCAATGCCCTTGTTGATTTGGCCCATGATAATCCATTCCATGGCCTTGCAGATCAAGCTAGTTAGGCTGATGGGTCTATAATTTCCTGGATCGGTGGACACTCCACCTTTGTGTAAAGGGATGACAATGGCAGTCTTCCACTCAGCTGGGACAAAGCCAGTACTCAGGCTTTGGTTGATTAGGGTACCTAGTGGTGCTGCAAGTTCCTGTCTGAGTTCACGTAAGATGCAGCCTGGGATGTTATCTGGTCCCATGGAGGCAGTATTTTTTGCCCTTGAGGAGAGCAGTCATGATCTGTTCCATAGATCTAAGGGGAAAGCAGCAGGTACTGGGGATGTCCTGATTTACTAATGGGGGGACAGAAGGGTAAAGTTTTCACTGAATCTATCAGCCAGCAAGTTGGCTATATCTATGGCATTTGCATATGTGGTGCCCTTGACCACCAGTTCTGAACAGATCTGGGTGCTTCCTTTGAGATTGCGGACATATGTGAAGAAGGTGTTATGATGGTCTCTAGTTGATGTTGCCAATTTGAACTCGAAGTTTGCTTTGGAGGATTTCACTAGTGCTCCTATTTGCTTATTCAGGCTAAGGAGACCTTGCTTCCAATTGGGCACTTGGTTCTCCTTGGTCTTGGACAGCAGTTTTTTCCTTTTGTTATAGAGTTTATTGCAGATGTCCACCAGACAGGTTTACTCTTCCTTGCAAGAGGATGAGTTAGTCCTGTCGGTATGCCTGATTCCATCCATCTATATAAATGCTTGTATAGGGCTTTGGTGTAGTTTTGGATATTTGTGCCAGTTCCTACAGAGGGAGAGGGGGGCTGTGAAGCCATTTATACCATTCCTCAGGGAGGCTGTAATCAGCTTTGGAGAAGTTTTTATGTCTGATCCTAACTGGGGGGGAGGTGTTGGCGGCGATGGTGACTTCGAAAGTGGACGCTTGGTGGTTGGATCTTACCAGGGAGGATGATACTATAGGGATGCTGCAGTGGTTACTCATGTTGGTTAATACCAAGTCCAAGATATTATCATGACCGTGATTTAACACTGAGCAAAGCTATTGAGATGTGTCAAATCCATGAAGTTACAGAAAGGCACACAAGTATGCTTGCAAGTGATAAGAGCATGGTTTCAGCAGGCTCCAGAGCAAATGTAGACAGCATGCAACACGTGGCTAGCAGAAGCAGGCCTAAGCACATGGCAGCTGTAACCCCTGTGTATGTGTCAGGTAAAATCTGTAGTTTTCCAGCAAGTTCTGAGAGTAGTTCAGTGAAAAGGACATGCTTAGTGCAGTCCAAGGGTGAGTTAGCAAAGCCTAGATCAAGCTTAATTAACTGTCGCAGTTATGCTGTCAATCATGAGTCTAAAAGAGAAAAGTACTTGGCATTTGGTCAGCAATGCCACAAGTGTAAAAAAAAAAAAAAAAAAGCAAGTTCATAGATTAGTACTAGGCTAACTGCCCTTGCGAGACATTTTAAGCCTAGCCAGTTATCCCTTGTGAGACTCAAACCCTGCATCTTGTGTTTGTAAGGCATTAGGCCGCCCTCCCAACCCCTTAATCATATAGAGAGCTGCAACCCTACTTTCTATGTAGATGGTGCATCAGTAATTGGTAAAAAGAATGATGCAGTAGATCTACTGGCAAATAATGAAGTATTTTGCACTGTCTAAATCAATGGTAAATCCTCCGAGCTCAAAGTAGACACTGGTTCAAGGTGTGCTGTTGTGTCAGCAGACACATTTGCTAAAGTGAAAGCTGGTGAATATCTTAATGTGGTCAGTTGTGTGAAACTTGTTGCTTATGGAGTGAAGAAATTCAAACCGAAGGCTCAGTAGTGCTTTCATGTTATTTGGCTAGGAACTGCTACAGCTTATTTTTCTATGTAGTCCCGAAGACCTGTGCAGCTAATACTGGGTCTCTGAGACATTTTGAGAATGAATCTGCTTTCATTTACCAAAGAAGTTCCATCATATAAGCACATGTCCCAGTTCTAGCATCAGTGAACCTGTTTTCTCAGAGTATGTTGATGTTTTCGATGACATGTTAGGCAAACTTCCAGTTGTGTATTCTATGAAGTTAGATCCAAAAGTCACTCCAGTGGTCAGACCAGCAAGAAAAGCTCCAATAGCTATGCAGAATAAAGTCAAAGCTCAGTTGGATAAAATGGTGCAGCAAGGTGTAATCTGTCCAGTTACAGAACCTACTGAATGGGTGTCATCCATGGTAGCAGCCCACAAAAAAGGCTCATGTGAAATCAGAATATGCAGTGACCCAAGAGATTTGAAAAAGCATTAGAGACCACATCATCCTATGCGTACACTCAAAGTCGCAACCCTAATACCAAATGCCACTGTTTTTTCTGTCTTGGCTGCAAAATGTTCATTCTGGCAAGTGATGCTTGATCGCACATCTTCACTACTGATTACATTCAGTACCCCATTTGGAAGATGTAGATTACTCAGGATGCCATTTGGAATAAATTCTGCAAGTGAAGTCTTTCAGCGTGTAATGGAGCATATTTTTTCAGGTATTCCTTGTGCCATAATAGTAGATTTATTAGTTGGAGGAATTGGTGAAGCAGAGCATGACAGAAACCTTAGGAATGTTCTAGACATAGCACGTGAAGTGAACTTGAAGCTCAATCCTCTGATGTTCAAATTCAGACTACCAGAAGTTACATAAGTAGGTCATTTATGTATTAGCACTGACTTGTGACCAGACCTGTCCAAGCAAGCAACCACTCTAGAGATGCCAGAACCAGATAATGTTCAAGCTCTACAATGTTTTCTTGGTATGGTAAACTATTTAGGCAAGTTTATACCAGACTTCAGTGAGTTGACAGCATATTTTGAGAGAGTTAATGTGCAAAAATGTTGCATGGCCTTGGTTGGAACAGCAACAAAGAGCATTTGAAGACCTTGAACATAAAATTGCCACCCCACCTACATTAAGATACTATGTCAATAATTTAGTAACTCTTTCTGTGATGCTTCAAAATTTGGTCTTTGTGCAGTTATTCAAGAGGGCAGACCAGTAACCTGTGCTTCTAGAACTCTTGCTATAACTGAAATGCAATATGCACAAATTGAGAAAGAACTTTTGGCAATAGTATTTGCATGTTCAAAGTTTCATGGTTTATATTGATGTTTGAGATATTCAAATTGAAACTGATATTAAAGAAACCTATGCATTCAGCTCCATGCTCCAGCGAGATTACAACAAAGAATGATGCTCAGATTGCAGAAGTACAACTTCAGAATGGTCTGTACAAAAGGCAAACTTCTTTCTGTGGCTGATACCTTATCCAGATTGCCCAGAAGTACAATGGAAGAGCTCAATGCAGAGAATTTTGACTTTGTCATGGAAGTGCGCAATTTTTCCTGCCACAAGACTTAATGAGCTGAGAGATCATGCAAAGACTGATCCAGTTTTGCTAAAGCTCAACCACTTCATTAATGTTGGATGGCTGTCAAAGCAGTCCAGTGGTACCGCCTGAAGTGCAAACTTATTTTCTTTACAGAGATGAGATGTTGATGGAAGATGGCATTATTTTCAAAGGCCCTAAAGTTGTTTTTGCTTCCTTACAATGTGAATATATCCAGGTTTTGCATCATGGTCACCTAGGTTCTGATTCTACCAAAAGAACAAAAGAAGGGTGAGAGGACTAGTATTTTGGCCTTGTCTAGCAAAAGATATTGCTAAAGTACTTCTTGTTCAGTATGCAGTAGTACTAAACCACATTTGCAAAAAGAACCACTTCAGCTAAGTAAAGTTCCTGAACTACCTTTGTCAGCAGTAGCCACTGATATATTCGAGTGGAACAATTGGCTTTACTTAATGTTGGTAGGCTCTTATTCAAACTGGTTTGAGATTGATTTGCTACCTAACATAACATCCACTCATGATGTCCTATTCTCATGTTGCTGTATTCATAACAGTAGGGAGGTTGCTGCCTGCAGCATTGGACATCCGGCCAGTGTACCAAAGTCTTTATTGCTCCATCTCCCCCGTTTTGAAGTTAAAAGCACTGGAAAATAAAAAAAAAGTCCACACTAATGGGGGTATATATAAAAATACATAAATCATAAATAGATTATATAAAAGTGTAAGCAATAATTATGAGAAAGTTTAAAAATATGATGTTCTCTAGTCCTATCTCGCCTTCATTCTTATACATGGGTAATTGGCTATTAGCAAGCTCAAAGTCTTCTAGCTGGCTCATGGTTAGGTAGGTATCCCATGGTGCACCAGTATAATCCCCAGATCTCGTTTGCCACGTAGACGAGTTCAGATGTGCTTCTTCTTGGCCTTGTCTAAGTTTGACATATTTTGCTACTTTTTCTCTATTACAGCTTAACTTTTCAAGTTGTATAGCTTTTGCTAGTGTTTTACTATTGTTAGAGTAGTTAAGTCTGCTCAAATACCTTTTTTTCCTTTATTTAGTGTATTATTGTTGAGAACTGGTTGGCCGTTGGCCTTGTTCTCCCTGGTATCCTGTGTGCCACTTTGGTTCTTTCTGATGGGCGTTTGCCCCTAGTTGTTGTTTTACTGTGCTAGATTAGCTTAGACATTGGTAGTTGAAAAAGTTTTATATTTAGTGCTGTTAAGGCGCACATTGCGCTCAGTTTATCATTCTGTATATATTGACGTTTTTCATGTTTCACTGTTGCAGTCCTCACATATGAGTTATCCGGCTCCCGGTAGCCCTCAGTCAGCCCAAATAGCAGAGTCCTTGGTATATGATTTCGGCTGCCGCCAGTTATAAAACTGATGTCAGTATGTCAGGTATAACGGGAGGCAGCCAGTGCCATTTCCACAGTCTTTCTTGCCGTGGAGCCCGAAGCAGATGCATTTCGCACTAGTGCCGGTCGGCTGTTAACCTTCGTTTCGCTTTCTGACTATCAAGTTGAAGACGTCTTCAGATAAGTACCCTGTTGGGGATCCTCTTTTCTTGCTTTGTCAGATAAAGTTAATAACCGTCTTGCCTGTAGAAAACCGATTCCGCACCGTGATTTCCATTCCTGTTGTATAACATGTTTGGGCCTTGTCCACGACGTCCCTAACTGCAATCTCTGTGCTTCCTTTAACCCACGTACAGTAAGCCGTAGAGCTAAGATTTTGTATAAGCATTTCGGAGTCTGGCCTAAGTTCGTTGGTATGGCGTCTTCTGGTCTCCTGACTTCGGATATACCTAGGAAACACAAAGATAAGGACCGCCATAGGCCTAGGGTTAAATCTACTGACGACGCACCAGTGAAATTGATAGCACAGTGGTAGTCAGTGAGACACTTTTGCAGTCCCTGCAGTCCACAGATTTTCAGCCGCAAGCCTCTGCCGAGACATTTACTGAGTCCTCCATGCCGCAGGCTGCTATTTCGTCTTCAGCCCCTCTGCCTGTTGCCACCTCAGATGGGTCTGGAGCCGCTTTGCAGGCACCGGCTTCTGACGCCTCTTTTAACATGAGACCAGAACCAGACAAACTACCTTAATTCAGACTTCTGCAGTTGCTAGGCCTCCCGAGTCCTTCCAGATTGCTAGTAAACCTTCCAACTGCAAACCTACTCACAAGCAGGCTTTGACTTCCCCTCCTGTACCTCAGTTGGTAAAGATGGCTGGTGACCTCCTTTCCCTGATTAGGGGCTCTCATTCCCCCCCTTCAAAGAGGGCTAGGGAATTATTTCCTGATGTTTTGTCTCTCGGATTCTGAGATTTCCAGTATGTCTGCTGGTGAAGAAGGAAATTCTCAACTTTTTTCTGGCTTAGAGGTTTCTGATGCTGAGGACTCTATCCCTTCTGGCTCCCCTCCAGAAGATTTTTCCTTTGGGGATGCTTTGAATACTCTTAGGGAGCATTTTAAATGGAAATGTCAGGATTTTCCACAGTCTAAGAAAAGAATCAGGGAATTTTTAGATTTGCCACCTCATAAGCCTCTGGCTATACCTCCAGTTTTGGAAGTTGTGGATGATGTTTTCATGGAAAATACTTAAACTCCTAATTCTGTCCCTCCTGCCCCCAGAAAACCTGATGGGTACTATAGGGTTCCTGATTCTCATCAATTCCTTTTTAAAAACCCTACTGCTGATCCAGAAATTATTACTCAAGGCCCCAAGGGTGTTAAGGCTACTATTGCTAAAAGCCCTGTGCCTTCTGGTAAGGAATCTAGGGCCTTGGACAGTTGGGGTAAAAAAGTTTATACCTCTGCAACTCTTGCCATTAGATCCATGAATTGTCTTTTTCACATGCTTAAGTATCAGCAGCATACCTTGGAGGCTGTTGAGGCTAAACCTGGAGATATTCCTTCCATGATGGCGAACAAAGATTTATAAGACTTACTGAATTCTGCCACTTTAGTTAGTAAGCATTCACTTCATTGTGGTTTTGACATTTTGGAGGCTTTTTGCAGAGCAGCAGCCACTGGTTCCCTAATATGCTTGGTTCTGGGAGCAGCTTGTTTCTGAACCAGTTAAATCTAAACTGCTGGATGTTCCTTTGCACAAGTACAATCTTTTTGGTAATAAGGCTGAGGAGGTACTAAAGAAGATGGATGATAAGGCAAAATATATGCAAGCTGTAAAATATTTCCTTCAGGTTCAGCCTCCTCGGTTTAGTAGGCATTATCCTTCCAAGAACTGGTCTTTTCCTGATCCTGGCAAGCAGGGTCACTCTAGGTCTAGGGGTTTCAAATCTTCCAGTGGGCAGGCTTCTGCCACTGAAAGGGCTAAACAATGGCTTTCTTCTGCTAAATCAGGGAGTTCTAAGCCAGTTTCCCAAAGCAAGCATGCTCAATGACTCCAGCCTTCTTGTGCCTACCTCTGCGGACCCTGGGTTTCCTTTGGGGGAGGGTTAGTCAGGTTTGCAGAGGTATGGTCTACCATTACAGATGACAACTGGGTTCTCAGTATAGTAAACCAAGGTTACAAGTTTTACTTTAACACCTTCCCTGTTTTGCAAGGATACCAAGACATTCCCAGAACTGTCAGGGCAGAGGTAGAAACTCAAATTTCTAATCTGACTATGGGGGCTATAGAGCCAGTTCCTGCAAATCAGGCAGGCCTAGGTTTTTATTCAAGGCTTTTTCTGGTACCCAAGAAAGAGGGCACATGGCACCATATTCTGGATCTGTCCATTCTAAACATTTTTCTGGTGATTCCCAAATTCAAGATGCTCACCCTACAACAGTTACTAACAATGCTGGTCAAGGATTCATGGATGGTAACTTTGGATCTCAAGGAGGCTTATCTGCACATACCAGTAAGGGAAAGTTGCAGGCAGTTCCTTCGCTTCAGGGCTGGGGAGCAACACTTTCAATTCTCTGCGTTGCCCTTTGGCTTATCTACTGCTCCCAGAGTTTTTAAGAAGTGCCTGCCTCCAGCCATTGCTTTTGCTGGCAGAGAAACATTCAGATTTATCCTTACCTGAACTGTCTCATTCAAGCAAACTCCCCAGAACAACTAGAAAAGGATTTGGATTTCGTGAAGAACATTCTCACCTCTTTGGGTTGCACTCAACGAAAAGAAGTCAAAGCTGGTTCCTTCAATGGAGATTGTTTTCCTGGGAGTGAGTCTGAATACAGCCACCCAGATGGTATTCCTCCCTCAACAGAAGTAAGAAGATCTTTCCGCTTACTTTATGAACTTGGCAGACATGACCCCCATCTCTCTGCCAGGCAATTCCTGCAAGCACTGGGGTTTATGGCTTCATGTATTTTGATGATCCCATATGCAAGGCTGCATATGAGAGAACTTTAATGGTACCTCAAGAATCTTTGGTGTCAACACACACAGGACATAGACTTGATTCTTCCCCTGATTCCCTGTCTACAAATGGAGTTCCTCTGGTGAGTGACAGCCTGTTCTCAGAACAAGGGTCTGCCTTTCCGCCCACTGCCTGCCAGCCAGACTCTCACTACAGACGCCTCAGATGTTGCATGGGGGGCTCATCTGGAGGGCAGGGGCATACAAGGGACTTGGAGCACCCAGCAGATTCATCTGCACATTAACTTAAAAGAATTGATAGTAGTGCAGCAGGCCTTGCTGGCTTTCAAGGACCTACTCTACCCTGGGACTCTGCTGATCAGGACAGACAAATACCATAGTCATGTGGTACATCAACAAGCAAGGGGGGACTCACTCTTGCACATTGTGCAGGCAAAGCATGAGACTTTGGTCCATAGCAGCATCCATTGGCTTACATCTAATAGCCCAGTGTCTTCCAGGGAGGCTAACCTCCTTGACGGATCATTTGAGCAGACATGTTTTGGATCCTCACGAGTGGCAACTGAACAGGGACATTTTCCATCGCATCATTCATCATTGGGGCACCCCACAAGTGGATCTTTTCTCCTCTTACACCAATTATCTCCTTCCAATCTTCTGCACCAGGTAGTTTCACAACAAAGCTTGGAGGGTGGATGCATTATCCTTCCCATGGACACAGCTCTCAGTTTATGCATTCCCTCCTCTGCCTCTTTTTCCCAGAGTGCTGCTAAAGATAATGGACAAAAAAACAAAGGCTATTCTGATAGCTCCAGATTAGCCCAGGGAGCATTGATATCCCCTCCTTCACAGCCTTTCCCAGGCTCAGCCTTGGCATCTTCCCCTGGTACCAGATCTCTTGGTTTAGGGAGGGGGAAATTTCCTTCATCCTCATCTTCAAACTCTGCATTTATTTGCCGGGCTAACACTTTAAATCTTTCCCAACAGGTGGTTGAAGTTCATGAGGCCAGGAGGCCTAGCACAAGAAAATCCTATGCAGATAAATGGAAGAGATTTTGCTCTTGAATGCTAGCTAAAGGAGAAGACTCTTCTCAGCCTTCTATTTCACTCATTTTTGAATACCTAGCAGGATTACTTAATGGTGGACTTTCCTTTTCTTCAATCAAAATTCACTCTTCAGCAATTTTGGCTCATTGTTCTTTTGAGCAACCCGTTTTTTCTCACCCCTTGATGAAGCAGTTCCAGAGGGGCGCTAGTAATCGTAGACCCCCCAGAAGAGCTCCTACTCCTGCTTGGGATCTTAATTTTGTCCTGGAAAAACTTACTCTGCCTCCCTTTTGAACCAGCTGCCTCTACAGATTTGAAGTTTCTATCCTGGAGGACTGCTTTCCTTTCGGCTATTACTTCAGCTAGAAGGGTATCTGAGCTGCTCATCCTAATGGCAGTAGAACCTTTAATTATTTTTCACTCGGATTGGGTTTCTCTGAGAACCAACTCCTCCTTTATGCTCGAGGTGGTTTCCAGTTTAACCATTAACCAGTCTATTCGCCTGCCTGCATTTTTCAGCAATCCCCAAAATAAAGCGGAAAGGATTCTGCCCTCTCTTGATGTGCATAGACAGCTGAGATTTTACTTGGGACTAAATCCTTTTGAAAATCTGAACTGTTATTGGTTAGTTTTGCTCCTGGGGCTCAGGGTAAAGCTATTTCAAAACAAACCATCTCCAAATGGATTGCTCATTGTATTCACTTTTGTTACCTGCAGCATGGGAAGGTTCCCCCTCTGGGTATTAGGACCCATTCTACTAGAGCAGCCTCTACCTCTGCAGCCTTTCTGAGAGGTGTGCCTACTAAAGACATTCTAGAAGCGTCTACTTGGTCTTCTGTCGATACTTTCACAAAGCATTACAATCTACCTTTGTTTTCTAAATCCAGAGCTGGTTTTGCCTCAGCAGTTTTGCAGGACCTTCTTACCAACCCTTAATCTGTGATCCGTCCTCCCCCCTTTGTCTTCTTACTGGGCTTTGGGAATCCACCCATATTTGAGGACTGCAACAGTGAAACACGAAGAACATAGTACATTTGTGTACACTTACCATAAATGTAGATGTTTGAGTGTATTCACTGTTGCAGTCCTGGTTTCTCACCCTCCATTCCCCCTTTTTTCCCGCGAGGCACAGACTATAGATTTTTATTTTTTGTATGACATATTTCCAGGGTGCTACCATTCTTGGGTTAGCCTTCTTTTGGGGGGCTCCTGACAGTTAAGGCAAGAAAAACTGAAGAAATGGCATCTGCTGCCTCCCTTTATACCTGACGTACTGACATCAGTTTTACAACTGGTGGCAGCAGACTTCATGTACCAAGGACTGTGGTATTCGGGCTGACTCAGGGCTACTGGGAGCTGGATAACCATATGTGAGGATTGCAACAGTTAATACACTCTAACATCTACATTTATGGTAAGTGTACACAACTGTACTTTAGTGTGCAGTGTTATTAGCTCAGCTAGTTAGTGTTCTTTAGTGTGCGGTATTATTAGCTTAGCTAAGTTAATTTTACAGTAATCCACCAAGTTATTGTCAGATATTTACCTTTAGTTTATAAGGGTTCTTAACTTTTCAACTCTTTTTGATTCTATGGCATAGAATTTGTATAGAGGCCTCTATCGTGTGTGTGTGTGTGTGTCAGTTTATTTGGTAGTTTCAGATGTTTACTCTCCTCTTTTCTAGGTCCGTTTGAGTTCGAGGACCTAGGTTTCTCCCTTTCTCCTCCCTACATCTATCTCTGAGCTGATGGCTCTGGAGCGGATGACTTCCTCCATCTACTCAGAGCCGGAGATGTCGGCCTTTGAGATGAGGAGTGTGCTGTCCCGCTCATCAGCTCCACCCAGGGGTACCAACACTCTTCCCCCTCGGGCACCGACCTCCGTCTCAGCACCTACTCCCTCTCTCGACAGCAGAGACCCACAGCCTCAGGAGCCCCTAGTAGACCTTCCCGGAATATCCTTCTGAGGAGCCCCTCGGAAGAGGGCATGCAAGAGGAAGCTTGTAGACTCCCAGGATGAGTCTCTTGCCTCCGACACCAACCTTGAGGAGTCCGAAGGTTCCCCCAAGTCGTCCTCTGACAATGTCTCCTTTGTAGACATCTTGGAGATCCTTAAGCAGAGGTGCGGCTGGTCCACTGTTACCCCTTCTGATGAGTTTGTGTACATGAAGGCTTTCGGGTCTCAACCTTCAGCCTCTTGGATGTCTCCACCTTTTGACGAACTTCTAGACCTTGTTAGTCGAAAGGTGTGGGAGACCCCTGATGCCGTGGAGCCAGTCCCCAGGAGACCCCTGATGCCGTGGAGCCAGTCCCCAGGAGACACAATACATTTTTGTCAGCCCCCAGGGAGAAGGAAATTTTATCCAAGGGTGTTCCTGTAGATGCCATGGTAGTGGCGGCGGCCACTAAGAAGGAACTAGCAGAGACTTCATCTGTCCATCCACCGAACAAGGAGTCTCGAATGATGGACAGGTAAGGGAAGCGTATTTTTTCATCAGTGGTATTCACTCTCAGATCGCTGAACTACCTAACACATTTTACGAGGCTTCAGAGAGATATCCTTAAGGAGTTAGGAGAGCCTCTCCAAGGTACATCTACTGAAGGAGTCCCTGATAAGGTGTCTGCTCAGTTGTTCACCTTGAATTCCATTGTTAACTTGTCCATGAGGTTGATTTCTTATGCAGCCGATGGAGCGAGCAGGGCAGTGGGTTCAGGAGTTTCCCTTAGGAGGCACTCCTGGATGTGCTTGTGTAATTTTGCGAAACCGTTCAAGTCTGTCTTTACCAACACCCCCTTTGATGGTCTTCCTTGTTTGGACCTAAGCTAAAAGACACACTCACCAGGTGTGAGCAAGAAGGGAAAACTTACCGTCCCCTCTAGACCATACACCAAGGGTCAAAGAGGTGGTAAAATGTGGTTCAAGAAGTCCCAGAGGCTTTTCCAGGATGCACAGTACGACGACTCCTGCAGAGGAAGTGGAGCCAAATGGTAGATGTTGCCCTAGAGGCAGGGGCAGACCACAAAACCAGGGAGGCCGCAATTCGTTTCGAGGCCGGCCCTATCAGCGTTCCTGATGTGGGGCCCGACTGTGCTTCTCTGGAGCTGGTCGGGGGTCACATTTCTTTGTATCCAGAAGCCTGGCTAAGTATCACCCGAGACAAATGGGTACAAAGAATTATAACCAGAGGTTACTCCATACCCTTTTCTCTTCCACCTCATGTTCCCAAGAGGATCCCGGATGGTTCCACCCAATCAAAGGGATCAAGCAACTGTAGAAGTCAACAAGTAGCTCACACACAGAGTCATCCAATCCGTCCCTGCAGACCAGGTAGAATTCAGAACTTACTCCAGATTCTTTTTAGTGCCAAAACAGACAGGGGACTGGAGGCCCATCTTGGACCTCAGCAAATTAAACAAATCCGTAAAGGACAATTTCCAGATGGTGACACTGTCTGCATTCTATAAAAGAAAATTCCGAAAACAGGAAGAAGCACCATAGTTAATAACACTTGAATCACATCAAACCTCCAGAAACTAAGTGCTTTCACCATACAATGGCTTCCTCAGAGTTAAAGGAAGAGTACATAAAAACCAATTGATATATAATGACATCACAAATTGAAACTGACAATTGATTAATACAAATTCTTAAAGCCACAATATTAAAAACACTCATAATAAACTTTAAGGTATTTAAAAATATTGACTTTCAAATCCTACATCAATTCTACCTAAACAAATGCAATACACAAATATATATTAATAATAGTGCACTCATTGAATAAATAAGAATATATACATTAATGTAAAAGTATTAAATGTAATAATAAATATACATATACGTATTATTAGAGGTACTTTTATGTCCCTATTGAAACGTATGTTTCGCAAATAATAAACTTAAATTTAAAAAATTTATAAAAACCTTAAATAGCCTCATATTTTTATAATCTAAAAAGTATTTTAAATCAAATAACTTCTTTCTTTCAAAAAGGGGTGTAATGATATTTTATCAAGTCCTGGAGCATTAGTGGCATTAAGCCTAATTTGCCACTTAGCTTTAAGCACTTCTACTTTTAATTTGATGTCACCCCCCCCCATCACACATCTTCACCTTATCTATAACAAAAAATGTGAATTTTTTAAATTAGTGCATGATGTACTGTGTGTATAAGGCATTTGTTATTTCCTTATTGCCCTAACATGTTCAACCATTCTCTCCTTAAGTTTCCTTGTGGTCATCCCTGCATAAAAGCCCAGGTAGGTGCTGCAGGTAGCCACATATACTACCATACTAGTGTTACAACAGCATCTGCCTGGGCATGGAATTGTCCTATTAAAACCACTGACCACCACGTATGGTCCCTCATTAATATATCTA